>NC_069379.1:33042575-33345606 GCF_021730395.1 Mercenaria mercenaria
TTAGCATATGGTAAGTCTTTTAACCCTTATCCTGCTATATTTCTACAATGAACTTGTCCATCTTTTGATGTGGACAGTACCATTACCTGTTAAAAGGGGTGCTTACCAAAAAGATACTGACTGAATGGCATGGAAGCACGGATGTACAGTCAGATCATAATCTGCACTGGTCCCAAAAGCAGAATCAATTGTTTCCAGCATGATAAGTCTTTCAAGATCCTTGCAGAGTATGCCATTATACAAGCATTATATTCTACCCCTAACACTTACTATATACCTTCAGATAATTATGTCCAAACTCACAATCCCTAACACTTACTACCTTAAGATATGTCCAAACATTCACAATAAAGTAAAGTTCCTCAAAATATTGTTCTATTTTTCATCTCAGTATCCAGCAACACACTTCAATTGATACCTAATCAGGTTAGTTTACATTGAGGAAATCCGAAAAATTGCTGAATTTGCTTTGACAGCATATAACACTCTGTCATAAATAGTTGCCCACAAAATCCTCCGGCAGATCTATATCTGTATGCAAGGCATGCACAACAAAGAGAAATTCTATCAATAGCATTCTACATAAAGCTTCCGGATTGTCCAGACAAGGTTTGTATGTTAGTTCTGTCCAGAAAAATCATTGTTTCACCAGAAAAAATTGTTTTTGTAGTTAATTGCTTCAGCTACAAATATTTTCTTCCATCTGTTCGTTGCTCTGGTCAGCAAACATTTTTTTTTCCATTTCAGTCCGGAAGTAATTTGTTTCGTATTCATAAAGTAGGCAAAGAGAAGATTGTTGGGAGTAGGATGCCAGTTCATAACTTAATTGTTCTAATGTTTGTTGTTGGGTTGAACGACACACCAACATAATTACAAGTCATATGAGGTCTCTCCAGCTTATAAAGGTGGAGGAAGACCCCAAAGGTGTCCCTCAAGGCATGATTTCAGGCACAATTAAGCGGGCTCTTTGGTAAAATAACCTTACATAATTGCCAACTGGATGGCTTCCTTACATGAAAGAATTCTACGCCCAAAGTGAGCTTTCTTACCCACATCAGTGAGGGGCTAGTAATCTGAAATCTGAGTGACCTTAGCCATTCGGACAAGGAGGTCCCCACATAAAAAAATGTCTTTTAGTGATTATCAAGTTTACCAAAGTTTGACACTTTTTTTGTTGGAGTTTAAAGGTGGTCAATCACATGTAATCAACATTTAATGACATTTTTTACTTTTTGTATATTCTGGTAGAGAATTATTTAAGGAACAAAAAGACCGATTACATAGAGTTAGATTCCTATTTGAAATGTATATTTTATTATTTTTATGAAAGTTTGTAACTACTCCCCTTTAATATGAAAGTATATAAAAAGCTGGGTATTTCTTTTTATTTCGATACAATGTCTAGTTTTACATTTGCATTTGATAGACATATCAACTATTGAACAATCTGAACCAAAATGCAAGTTTTAAAGCTGTGTGTAGCTTCTGAATTCATTTATTTCCAATCTATCTTGGTTGCGCAACCAAGATAGGCAAAGGAAGGTAAAAATAATTTTTCAAAGTTGCGTTTCTAATGAATTCCATCTAAATACATAATTTTTAATGCAAATATTTTACAAATATATTACAATACGTCTAATATTTATACATTTCCTTAGGCAAAGTATGTTTATCAAATTTATACTAAAATAACTCTATCTTGGTTGGGCAACCAGGATAGGAAAATGAAATTCTAAAAATACCTCCAGAGAAAATCTAATTTGTATTAAGTGTTAAGTGAACATAAATGAGTGTAAATGATCAGATGCTAAAGTTTCGAACAAATCCGTTACATGGCCAAAATCTGATTATCCACCTTTAAGTCACATCAACATAATTTATGGTTATATGTCAATTTTCTGGCTTTGCAAGATTATTGAAGAAAGACTCCAGGGTCCCCTCACAACATTATCATAGATATTAGCAAGCATCAGTGTTGAATGGCCAGTGAACCTGCTTCAAACTAATTTCCCCCACGTAAGGCACTGTTTGGGTTCTTAAGTCAGTGGCCTTAAACAATTCGACAATTTATTTTATTGGGTTTAACGTTGCACCGACACAACTTTAGGTCATATGGCGACTTTCCAGCATTGATGGTGGAGGGAGACCCCACTGGTCACTCCTCCGTGCATTATTTCATCATGAGCAGGCACCTGGGTAGAACCATCGATCTTCCGTAAGCCAGCTATAGATAGCTTCCTCACATGCAGAATTCAACGCCCCGAGTGAGGCTCGAACCCACATCATTGAGAGGCAAGTGATTTGAAGTCAGCGACCTTAACCACTCGGCCATGGAGGCCCCTAAACAATTTGACAAAGAGATCCACCAAAAATAAGACTGTACACCTACTTAGTTTAACCAAGATAATTGAGTCCATTAATGACATTCATGTAATACAAGCAAACATAATTACAGGTAAATTGAAAGAAAACACTACCTGTGTCAAACTATCCTACAACATTTTTTTCTCCTCAAAAACTTTATATAACAACCAGGAGAAAGTTATGGGTGTCTAACTGCATAATGTTACAAAGTCATGCATCATTAATATTTCATTATTATAACTAGCAGATGCTACCATCACAGCTGGCAAACTTCTTCCGATTTTCTAGTTTTGAAAAGTTCCCATTTTCTAGTTGTTTTGAAACGTTCTGATAATAATTATAGGAGCTGTGTTATATAACATATCTGATAATGAAATATCACATAGCTGCGAAAATAAAGAAAGAATTTTAAAACTGGAAATGTATAGTAAAGGATGTAATAAAACAATATCTAGCAATGTGAAAAATTATCAAAAGTATATGACACAGTTGCTATAATTGTCAGAAATAAATTATTTAATATTGATTAAAAGATAGCTTTGCAGGACCTAGCCAAAAAACATTTCTCTGTGTAATTAATCAAACTTTATACAAAGAACTTCAAACATTGTTTGACGATATATAAGATAAGAGTGCAATAAAGATTACCTCTATCTCATTGATTTTGTATACAAATAATCTTTTTATCTTGACAAGTTCAAGTGCACACCACTCTTGCATTTTACTTTTTACAGGTTTTTTCCCACTTTGTTACAGCTAAAAAGGCTGATTAATGAATAATTAACTTAATTCAAGAACCTTTTGTTCATTCAAATCAAGATACAATATGTAATGTGAGAGGAAAATGCACCTAAATCAGTCTGAAAAAGGAGAGTATCAATGTTATCTAGTCAAATCTTTTCTTGTCCATTTTCAATTGATCGTAACTATCAAAATATATTTTTTGTTGCATTTAATGTCACTAACTATAGGTCATAAAATTGGCAGCTTTCAGTTTGAGACAGTAAAGGAAGACATTTATTCATTGTGATTGTAAAGACATGAGCCTCCATGGGTATAACCACTGCCCTTCCATTAAGCCAGACGGATGGTTGAAAAGAATTCTAGACCCAAAAGCAAAGTTTGATCAAACCCAATTAAAGCAGTGAGGGGGCAAGTGATTTGAAGTCAGCAACCTGAACCACTTGGACACTGAATGAAGCCCCTGCTACAACAGAAGAAAAGTAAGGGCCTTAACTCATATTAAATTTGATGTACATAGTCCAGAACGCTACAGGATCATAACATGATGGATTAAAGTTCTTAGTAAACACTATACTGACCAAGTTTTTTCAAAATAACAAGAGCTGTCACTAATGGTGACAAATGCCCCCACAGCACCTTGACCTTTGACCTGGTGACCTTGACCTATGACCTGGTGAATCCAAGGTCAGTACTGGTCGTGTACTCAGTAAGTACTATCAGCATGTGAAGTTTGAAGGTCCTGAGTGCAGTGGTTCGCGAGTAAAGTGCCTTCATGCAAAAAGTTTACGTTGTGACGAACGAACGAACGAACTAACGAACAAACGGACGGACAGTTGAAAACTAATATGCCTCCCTTCGGGGGCATAAAAATTAATAACAAAATGATTAACCCTAACTTTGCTGCTAAATTTCTATAATGAACTTGTCCATCTTTCAATTTGGACAATACCACTAGCTGTTAAAAGGGGTGCTAACCAAAAGATACTGAATGAATGGTGAACAATGCAGATCTTGATCAAACTGCACGGATGAGCAAAATAAATTTCAGGGTGATAATATGTTATACCTAATTAATCAGCAAGAAAACATATTTAGATTATACTAAATATATGAGCCGCGCCACGAGAAAACCAACATAGTGGCTTTGCGACCAGCATGGATCCAGACCAGCCTGCGCATCCGCGCAGTCTGGTCAGGATCCATGCTGTTCACTAACAGTTTCTATAATTGCTATAGGCTTTGAAAGCGAACAGCATGGATCCTGACCAGACTGCACAGATGCGCAGGCTGGTCTGGATCCATGCTGGTCACAAAGCCACTATGTTGGTTTTCTCATGGCATGGCTCATATACAAATTCATAACTTTATTATGACAAATAAGGAAATGCATATACCATTTTAAATCAGTTGCAACAATTAACATTAAAATGCTCTGATATCTAATTAAAGAAATGTTAAAATATCAACAAAAAATCATACATTATAGATTTTTTAAACTTTGGTATTTAATTAAAGGCATACGTTTTAATAAGACTGAAAAACAATATTAAAATTTTCTCACTAAAATAAACTTGCATTCAGTTTCCTAAAACTCCTTTAAAACCTGTCAGTACCATTTCAAAATTAAAACTAAACCATGTTAAAATATCAACAAAAATCATACATTATGGATTTTCTAAACTCTGGTATTTAATTAAAGGCATATGTTTTAATAAAACTGAAAAACAACATTATAATTTCCTTACGTATTAAAATAAACTTACATTCAATTTCCTAAAACTCCTTTAAAACCTGTCAATACCATTTCAAAATTAAAACCAAACCATAGCACAGTACCACTTTTGTAATGCAGTTAACGCTATTTTTAGCTCAATGTACCGGTTATACTATAATTAAACAGTAATTTGATAGGGTAATTAACATAATTATTGCCTTAATTATAACCATTAAGCATACACTACAAGCAAACATAAGGTAATGTCACCCACAACTCCAGGAAATTATATGGAGAGTAATTTAAATTAACAAAGCAAATTGGCAAATTTCGTATTTGCTTTGTATCCTCTAACAAAGAATAAACAAAGAAAAAGTGTCAAAAATATCAGGTAGGCTGATACACCTTATACATGTATTGGTTAAGTGTCATAAACCTGCCCGCTGTAAACTTAAGTAGCAGTCAGCAAAATTTTGTCAACTGCTCAGTTTCGTTGAGGGCTAGGGGGGGGGGGGGGGGGGGGGGGGGGGGGGGGGGGTAGTGTGGGCTAGGGCAGGGTTTGAGGACATGCTAAAGCTGTCTGAAACCCAAAGCAAACTAGAAAATGCTTTTGTAAAAAAGCGCATGTCTCCCCCAATGCAAAGTCCTACAGGCAAGAAGTCAATAGGGGTCAGGAGCGAAAGTCAAAGAGACACTTATGGTTGGCTGCAATAGGGATCATCTACTTGGCATGTCCAATCATCCCGCTAAATTTCAACACTCTTGGCCTAGTGGTTCTCAAGTCACTGTTCAGGCTTCTGTGACCTTGACCTTTGATCAAGTGACCTCAAAATATATAGGGGTCATCTACTCTGCATGTCCAATCATCCTATTAAGTTTCAACATTGTAGGTCAAGTGGTTCTAAAGTTATTTCCAAAAAATGATTTTACATGAACAGGCCACTGTGACCTTGACCTTTAATAGACTGACCCCAAAATCAATAGGGGTCATCTACTCTGCATGTTCAATCATCCTATGAAGTTTCAACATTCTGGGTCAAGTGGTTCTCAAGTTATTGATCAGAACTGGTTATCAGTGTTCAGGCCCCTGTGACCTTGACCTTTAACGGAGTGACCCCAAAAACAATAGGGGTCATTTACTCTGCATGAACAATCATCCTATGAAGTTTCAACATTCTGGGTCGAAAGGTTCTCAAGTTATTGATTGGAAATGGTTTTCCATGTTCAGGCCACTGTGGCCTTGATCTTTAACAGAGTGACCCTAAAATCGTTAGGGGTCAACTACTCTGCATGACCAATCATCTTATGAAGTTTCATCATTCTGGGTCAAGTGGTTCTCAAGTTACTGACCGGAAATGGTTTTCAATGTTCAGGCCCCTGTGACCTTGACCTTTCACAGAGTGACCCCAAAATCGTTAAGGGTCATCTACTCTGCATGACCAATCATCCTATTAAGTTTCAACATTCTGGGTCAAGTGGTTCTCAAGTTACTGACCGGAAATGGTTTTCAATGTTCAGGCCCCTGTGACCTTGACCTTTAATGGAGTGACCCCAAAACGATAGGGGTCATCTACTTTGCATGTAGAATCATTCTATTAAGTTTCAACATTCTGGGTCATGTGGTTCTCTAGTTATTGATCGGAAATGGTTTTCCATGTTCAGGCCCCTGTGACCTTGACCTTTGATGGAGTGACCCCAAAATCAAAAGGGGTCATCTACTCTTTATGACCAATCATCCTATGAAGTTTCAACATTCTGGGTCAAGTGGTTCTCTAGTTATTGATTGGAAATGGTTTTCAATGTTCAGGCCCCTGTGACCTTGACCTTTGACAGAGTGACCCCAATATCAATAGGGATCATCTACTCTTCATGATCAATCATCCTATGAAGTTTCAACATTCTGGGTCAAGTGGTTCTCTAGTTATTGATCGGAATTGGTTTTTAATGTTCAGGCACCTGTGACCTTGACCTTTGACAGAGTGACCCCAAAATCAATAGGGGTCATCTACTCTTCATGACCAATCATCCTATGAAGTTTCAACATTCTGGGTCAAGTGGTTCTCAAGTTACTGACCGGAAATGGTTTTCAATGTTCGGGCCCCTGTGACCTTGACCTTTAATGGAGTGACCCCAAAATCGATAGGGGTCATCTACTTTGCATGTACAATCAACCTATGAAGTTTCAACATTCTGGGTCAAGTGGTTCTCTAGTTATTGATCGGAAATGGTTTTCCATGTTCAGGCCCCTGTGACCTTGACCTTTGATGGAGTGACCCCAAAATCAATAGGGGTCATCTACTCTTTATAACCAATCATCCTATGAAGTTTCAACATTCTGGGTCAAGTGGTTCTCTAGTTATTGATCGGAAATGGTTTTCAATGTTCGGGCCCCTGTGACCTTGACCTTTGACGGAGTGACCCCAAAAACAATAGGGGTCGTCTACTCCAGCAGCCCTACAACCCTATGAAGTTTGAAGGTTCTAGGTCAAATGGTTCCCCAGTTATTGCTCGGAAATGAAGTGTGACGGACGGACGGACAGGGCAAAAACAATATGTCTCCTGGGGTAGACATAATAAAGTACTTAATGTGAGGAGTGCAAAATCCCTTTCTACTTTTCAACTTCCACCTTCTACTTTAATAATTAGTGAAATCCCTGACCTTTGTATAAACTTAAATATTAAGCAAATCTTTTCATAAAATGCCAGATAATTAATTGAGAAACCAAGCTAAAGTTTCAGACAGACCAACTAGAAATGGTATTACTTATCAAATTTCCTACAACAATTACCTCCCCTAGCAGTAAATCAACTACTGATGTCACTAAATTAACACTATATGACAATCACATGTCTGCAGCAAAAAAAAACCAAAAACAATTAACCGATTCATCCATCTTAAGGGAGACAACTGTGAGAAAAATTATCAAGTTACCTCCCTTACCTTCCTGCTGCAAATTCACTAAATTTAGCAAGGGCAATACCTTTGTCAATGACATTTAAACTAAATGTCAAAGCAATTTTTTTTGTAACGACTAGAACTAGTATTGTAGAATGTCATGTACACTGTATCAATAACTACAGAATTATTGCTCAATTCAATCATGAACAAGAGTGCAAGAATGTCACAATATACGCCCGTCACAGCAAATTTCTTTACTCTAGCACCTGTATTTGCAAATGGAATTTTAATTTTGTGGTAATTTTTGTAATAACTAAGTGTTTTGTTTTTCTTAGTCCACAAAAAAACTCCTTACCAGGTAGAGATACCTTAAAATACACCTAAAATTGGAAAGTAACATCTATGTTGTACCACAGAAAAGTGGTCTTGGTTTTTCCCTACGCTCAATTATAAAAAAGTTACAATATAAGTTATTTATAGTAACAACTAAGGGAAGTTAATCTTAGAAAAAAAAAAAAAAAAAAAAAAAAAAAATCAAAAGTCCTCACAAAAATCTTTACCAGGTAGAGACTGGTCAAAATACACCTCAAAATTGGATGTAGCATGCATGTTGTACTACAGAAAAGTGGTCTCGATTTTTCCCTACGACTAGTAATGAAAAACTTACAATATAAGCTATTTATAGTAACAACAAAGGGAAGTAATTCTAAAGAAGGGAACTGCGCATGACACTTCGTCTCATGATGGTGTATAATTGTGTCAAGTTACATCAAAATCCCTCCATGCATGAAGAAGAAATGCTTCGGACAAAGTCATTCTTGTATCTGACCTTTGGCCTCTAAGTGTGACCTTGACCTTAGACCTAGGGACCTGGTTCTTGCGCATGACACTACGTCTCGTGGTGGTGAACATTTGTGCCAAGTTATATCAAAATCCCTCTATGCATGAAGAAGAAATGCTCCGGACAAGGTTTTCATTCTTGTATCCTTTGACCTCTAAGTGTGACCTTGACCTTAGACCTAGAGACCTGGTTCTTGCGCATGACACTCCGCCTCATGGTGGTGAACATTTGTGCCAAGTTATATCAAAATCCCTCTATGCATGAAGAAGAAATGCTCCGGACAAAGTTTTCATTCTTGTATCCTTTGACCTCTAAGTGTGACCTTCACCTTAGACCTAGGGACCTGGTTCTTGCGCATGACACTCCTTCTCATGATGATGAACAATTGTGCCAACTTTCATCAAAATCCCTCTATGCATGAAGAAGATATGCTCCGGACAAAGTCATTCTTGAATTTGACCTTTGACCTCTAAGTGTGACCTTGACCTTAGACCTAGGGACCTGGTTCTTGCGCATGACACTCCGTCTCATGATGGTGAACAACTGTGCCAAGTTTCATCAAAATCCCTTCATGCATGTAGAAGATATGCTCCGGACAAGGTCTGTGGACGCCGCCCGCCCGCCCGCCAGGGGCGTTCCCATAATACGTCCCGTTTTTCAAACGGGCGTATAAAAAGTAAAGGCAAGATTTTTCAAGGACAGGTACTCAGTCAAACTTTATTCAACTCGAATACAAATCTCAAGGTGCATATTCTTACCATATGGCATTGTAAAATCAATTAATTTTGTTGCCATAAAATGTTGTGGTTGCAGCCAAAATGGAATATTTTTCTGTGACATGAATTCTCAGTTTCAAATGAGAATACAGAATTAAGATAGTTCTGTACGTTTGAATTGAAATTTTTTCTACAATGTAGAATTTGATTAAACTCAGATTTTTCAAAACTTCAGAATATACCTAGAAAATTCAGCAAATAAAAAAGGTCGTGTGCTTGATTTTTTGCTAGACCGATTTGAAAAATTTGGACCTCATGCAATATTTCATAATGGGAGTCTATGGGAAAATCATAACTTTCATAACATTTACTCGAATAGAATTTTTTCTACAATGTAGATTTTGATGAAACTTCTCATGGTTGTTAATAAACATATGGACTATAATTTGGTGAAATAAAATGTGTAGGTCTGTGTGCTTGTTTTTGAGATATTTGACCATGATTAACGTGAACCGGAATTTCATGCTAATTTTAACTCATTATTTTGAATTTTTTAACGTGCCATATGTTTTAATATCATATTTTGACTTTAGAAATATAGCAACAGTGCCATTGTAATAAATTTACTCACATGTTTCGATTAATTCATAAATTGATTTTCATTTCCGTATGCCGAATCCAGGCTTTATTCTACGTTTTCCGGATAAATAACGTTACGCCATCACTTCCAGTTTTTCAAACGTGCAGAACTACCTTAACAGAAACCTGATAATTTGTTCATTGTCATTTAATTTTGCTGATTGGCAAAACCAAGAAATCCACGAAAACTATTCCCCGAAAATATACATTAATTCTATCCCAGTATGTATGAAATTATATGGTGTAATAAATGAGACACATGTGGCATTCACAATTACAAAAGCTGAGAAATCCTGCAAGAACGAAAAATCGAAAACTGTAAAAACTCTCCGGTTCTCAGTACAAATGTCTTGTAGGTTGTCATGCAATAAGAAACTGCACTCCAAACAGCAGGAATCTGGCTCTGTTACAAAAACCTAATCATATTAAACATCATAGCTGATTTAGAATATTCATTCTTAGAGAGAAACAACATTTGTTATAGAGCGATCACTAGAAAGAGTAAGACTGTAACAAATGGGACTTGACAAAACCCCTTCCCTAATAAATCACTCTCCCTGACAATAGCTCTCTGACAAAAATCCTCCGTGATAAAACCCTCTCGCTCAGACGAAACCACTGCTTGATAAAATCTCTCCTTGAAAAAAGTTCACCCTAAGAAAAACCTCTCCCAGACAAAACCCCTCCCTGATAAAACCTCTCCGTGAAAAAAACTCTCCCTGGCAAAACCCCTCCATGATAAAAACCCTCTGACTAACAAAACCCCTCCATGATACAACCCTCTTGTTCAAACGAAACCACTCCTTGATAAAATCTCTCCTTGAAAATAGCTCACCCTAAGGAAAACCTCTCCCAGACAAAACCCCTCCCTGATAAAACCTCGAGATCTAGCTGGCAAAACCCCTCCCCGATAAAACCCACTGTCTGACAAAACCCCTTCCTGATTAAACCTTTCCTTGACAGAGTTTTCCCCAATCAAAACCCCTCACTGGTAACACCTCTCCTTGACAAAGTCCCTCCTGATAAAACCTCTCCTAGACTAGTTAAGCTCTCCTTGACAAAATCCTTCCTGACAAAACCTCTCTTTGATAAAATCTCTCCTTGACAAAACCTCTACCAGACATAACTTCACCATGACAAAACCTCCCTAATTTTGTATGATTAGTGGCCAAAACCCCATCCACAGTTTTTTTTAACAAATGGGACAAAACCCTTCCTGTCACGGGATCAAGGCAAACAACAACACACCCACAAATGGAAAAAACTCTAATACCATTTTGAACAGGCAGTATGAAATCCCTCACATTTTGCAGTACAATTAATTCATAATCTGAGTTCTGTCTGTAGGAATTTTAGCATCGTGTTTTTTCTTTCATCTTGAAATTTAAATGAGAAAGGTTTTGTCTAACTTGAAATTTTAAAAGGATTGTTTTTTTTTGTCCTACTGTAAAAACAGCCAAGTTCTACTTGCTTCATCAAAAATCAGCAGGTGGGATTTTGCTCCAGTGGAGTTTTATAAAACTTCTAGAGAAAACCTTTCATTTTGTGACTGAATTCAATGCCATATTATAGTCCAGTAATTTCTAAACAAAATGAGAATAGCAATTAATTTTCATCTTTAACAGACCCTACTATCATTCCTCTAAACATTCCATGAACACAACTGGCCATTCTCTTATCTTGTTAAGTGCCCCCAAGGAGAAATATTTTGAAAAACAGGAACTTGCAACAAGACCGTACTATTTATTTGACTTAACAAAAACTTGAGTGTTCTGAAAAAACAGTAGTGTCGGCAAATGCCATGCCTTCAAGATCCCTGTAATCTGTCTGTAAATGAAATGTAATTATAAAAGTATTTAACAAACCTTATAACTCCTGACAGCCGAACTTTTTTCTTTCTCCCCTATAATTCCTGTGTTTAACATCCCATTTCTTATAAATCCACAGCTTTCATAAAGATTTTGTTTATGTCTGACACACAACACATGGCACTGAGCCTACCGGATCAGTAGAACATGTAATAATTTCTGCAATGAGAAAATTAAAATAACCTGTGAATATTGAAAGTGAGTAATAATGTTGCATGTATAATGCCAGCAGTATATCACATCCGAATGGTTTAACATGGTATACAAAACATCAAGACAAAATTCAAGGACTTTTCGAATCCGATTTTTTACCTTTTTCAAGGACTTTTTTTCTCAAATTTTCAAAACCATGTCTTGAAATCTAAATAGTCCCAATAACTTTCAGAGTAATAGCAGAAATTGTACTCTGTAAATTGTGATATAATGTTTTAACTTATGGCTGATAGTTGTGCATACTAGATCTATAAGTAAGAAATATAATAATTTTCTTTCAAATTCTCTTCATTTTTTCTAACATATTTTTTAAAATTCTTTCCATAAAACAAATTGCTGACATTTTTTAAGGAGTTTTGCAATAAATTCAAGCATTTTGTTTTAAAAATTCATTACTTTTTTTTTTTAGAGTTTTGGCTATTTTCAAGGAGTTTTACGGCCAAGTATACAATTCAAGGACTTTTCAATACACTGAGAACAACAGCTCAATCGGGGATCAAACTTGTAACCCTCATGAAAAACAAATTCTGAATATTTCTGAATTGGTATCTGAATAATTGCTTAACATTTCTGAATTTGCCTGAAAATCCCTTCTTTGCTAATTTCTGAATACTTGCTTAAATTGGCATGATTCAGACAAATTCTGAAATATTCAGACAAGTTCAGAAATGTTCAGACATAAATTCAGAAATAATCAGACATAATTCAGATCAATTTAGAAATGTTCAGAATATGAACACCCTGTTCATAAAGATTCAGACTGCAAAAAAGTAATCAGACTGGGTTCAGTCAATTTTCAGACATGTTTCAGAAATATTCAGAAAAATAATTTCATATAATCTTGTATTCTACCTACTGAGCTTAGCTATGCATACTTTTTTGTTGGGTATAACATTACTACGACACAAGTGTAGGTCTTATCGGCCACTTTCTAACATTTAATGATGGAGAACATCCCCAGGTACCCCTCTGTATGTTATTTCTGGCACAGGCATCAGGCATGCTTAAATTAAAACTTCAAACATTATTTATACCAACTGAAAATTAGCTACAGCAAAGCCTAAAAGATATAATTATGATACAAGATACACTTGTAAAATGCTACACATCAACAAACTATGCAAATAATAATTTTCTTATTCTTGTCTTTAATAATAATATGTACATAATATTCTTTTGATTTGCAGATTATCAAATCAAGGAGTTAATAAAGAGAAATGAGCCATGCCATGAGAAAACCAACATTGTGGGTTTGCGACCAGCATGGATCCAGACCAGCCTGCGCATCCGCGCAGTCTGGTCAGGATCCATGCTGTTCGCTTTCAAAGCCTATTGCAATTAGAGAAACCATTAGTGAACAGCATGGATCCTGACCAGACTGCGTGGATGCGCAGGCTGGTCTGGATGCATGCTGGTCGCAAAGCCACTATGTTGGTTTTCCCATGATGTGGCTCAAATGTTTAAACTATTATCCTTTTTGTTTCCATTAATAATCAACTTGATTATTTATTCCAAATTATTTATTCCGCTAAAATATCAAAACCTGACACACGTATAACTAACGCATACCGGTAATTATAGACTAATTTCATAACTTAAACAAAGCCTTTTATTTTTCATTATGAAAGCACTGATTCTTTGCCCTTCCAAATAGTATATTTTCAGATGAAAGAAGTTGGGTCTAAATTGTTTCGCTGGGATTGAAAAATCGCATTAACACAGTTCAGGTCTTGTGTTCCATTCCAATGGAAAGACAGACCAGGCATATGTACAGAACTATACACCTGTTGCCAGTCTTTCTATGGCAATCTCACCTGATAACCTGAGCGGGGCTCTTAAACCCACAAAGTGACGGGCAAGTAAAGTCTTGAGTCAACTACCTTAAAAGGACACTGGTTCCATTTCAATGGCAGTGAAATCCTCCCTCACCCCCCCCCCCCAACCCCCACCCCACCCTTACACACATCCCACCAAAGAAAAAAGTTATATTTACAGCACAATCGCGGTTTACCTTTGAATAAACTTGCATAATTTCGTACTATATATTTTTGCTAAGCATTAATTGCATATCATTTATCTGAAAGTATGTGCATATTTATGAAACAAACCCTGTAATGACCTAATCTTCATCTTTATGCAATCTTGGCATATAATAAATTTATCATTCTGTACCTTCAATCTGAATATTTCAAATTTGAATACCTGACATTTCCTGATGAAAAAAAGGAGAAAATAGTTCCTGGAAAAGCTGATAGTACACAGAAATGGCAAGTTTCCAATCATATTTCAAATATCTATCATAGACACATGCATACAAATAGCATACTGTAAAAGCAGAAATTTTCGCAAGGGTTTAAATTTTGCTATATTTGCAACTTGCCCTACATATCGAGACAATTAATCCTCGCATAGATATTAACCAATAGTATTTATTTATTCAAATTCAAGTAGGATTCCATTTTTATAATATCACGAATATTAAACCTTGCAAACATACTCAAAATTTAAAATTCACGAAAGTATGACCCAGCAAAAATATATACTTTTACAGTATCTGATTCCCCTTCGGGTTAAGAATTACATTGCAGGGACGGCAAATTCAATTGTCCGTATTGCCCAGGTTGTCCCAAAGCTAAGTGTACGGACAAGTGAAATTTGACCAGAATTTACTATATAACTACCATACAGACAAGTAAAAACTAGCAAATGACAAAAACGGACAAGCAAGTCAAAATCAGATTTCGCCACCCCTGTACATTGACACAGTATAGGCCATATGGCAGTTTTTACAGCTTTTTATGGTGTAGGAAGACCAAAGACATGGACGTGCACCAGCCACCTGGGTCACACTGGTTATTCGGGTACCTACTCGTGTGAGCAATACCACCCTCGTGTGATTAATGTACATGTTGGTGAACATGATCTTCCTGCTCTGTATACTGTGAAATCATTAATATTCGTGGGGGCTTTATTTTCGTGGATTTCGTGGTTGAGTCAATCCACGAAATTTAATCCCAACGAACAAGTAAAATTCCCATTAATATATTGTTCAAAATTTGAAATCCACGAATTCATATCCCCACGAAATTGCCGCTGTGACCAAAACCACGAATTTTCATGCCCACGAAATTAAATGATTTTACAGTACCTGACACAGTATAGGCCATATGGCAATCTTTACAGCTTTTTATGGTGTAGGAAGACCATACCTGGAAGACCAGAGGCATGGATGTGCACCAGCCACCTGGGTAGAACTACCAACCTTACGACAATCAGTTTGCTCACATGAAGAGTTACATAACAGTTTTCAATTTTACTAAAATTTAATACAATCATTTTTGAGAAAGTAGCTTTAATTCACATACCTCAAGGGAGATCAATATTTGAGCCGTGCCATGAGAAAACCAACATAGTGGGTTTGCGACCAGCATGAATCCAGACCAGCCTGCGCATCCGCGCAGTCTGATCAGGATCCATGCTGTTCACAAAGGGTTTTTAATAACAATGTCTGAAAGCAAAAACAGCTGGATCCGACCAACTGCGAAGAGCGCAGGCTGGTCGGATCCTGCGGGTCAAAAAACCCCACTTTGCTGGTTTTTCATGGCACGGTCATTAAAATTTTATCTTTTTTTTTTTTTAAAAAATTTAGAATGATAATGAGCATTTTACTTAGTCAAGTTAGTGATTCAAAACAAAAAGATCTTGATAGAAAGGTATTGAAAAACATTCCATTTTTACTTCAAAAAATGTTATCAACTAAAACCTCTTAATAAAACCATGGCCAAAAACATAACATAAAAACAATACAAGGGTTTTTTTCGCTACATGGAAAAAAAGTATTTATTTACCAGCACGTAAAACAGTGATTAATTCCCTGTTTTTTTAGGGGAATGATAAAAAAGCAAACTTATCGAGCATATTTTTTGGCACCCAAAAAAAATAATGTTTTTAATTTAACTTAAAGGTTCAAAATGTTTAAAATTTTTGTATTAAAAAATTTTGTTATGAACAAATCCTATTTTAGATAATTGTTTTCTTGTATATTTGAAAATGGTTTGAGTATATATTTACTTACATAGCAGAAACAACAGTTGAAAATTTATGATTACCTCCGTATTATGGCTCGAAAATGTGTATGTCCATATGCGATAATTTAAAAGAAGTGTATTACAGTATTTTTTTAAAAATAAACGTATCAAAACGACAAGTCTTCATTGTTTTAACTAAAACCCAAACGCCCTTTTGGGGCTGTAAACCCAAAAAGGGAAAAATGGTTGGAGAAACATCTTTTTTTTTTTCTATTTTTTCTCAGTGACAGAACACCAGGTGCACAACTCTACATGCTATATAACAATCCTCTAATGTTTTATGGCTGTACCAGTAGGTCTACTACATTTTTAGATTTGTGCAAACACAAGCTCATATGCCCTTTAATGCATATATTTTACTAAGCAGTGATTTTTTTCCCTTTTGGGAAAAGGTCCGGTACCGGATAAATTGGGAAAAATAGCGAGGCTTTTACTCAGATTGGGAATTTTTATAGTTAATTAATAACATCATTTAGAATGCTTCTTCCTTTATTTCCATGTAAATAGCATCAAACAAACTGTTTAAATGGTTAAATCATGGTGAATGTCTATTGTAACTAAGTTTTCCTTCTGTAATCATCAAAATGCAAACTTAATTTGGTAATTTGGGGAATTTTTGGATGATAATTGGGAAAAAAGATTGCATTTTTCAATTGGGAAAAGGTCCTTTTAGGGGT
The DNA here is from genome assembly GCF_021730395.1 of Mercenaria mercenaria. NCBI lineage: Eukaryota > Metazoa > Mollusca > Bivalvia > Venerida > Veneridae > Mercenaria > Mercenaria mercenaria. Next base: position 33,059,339 of record NC_069379.1, read on the forward strand.
GCTTTATAAAGAAGGAAAAAAATCGCTGACTAAGTCAAGAGCCATAACTCTAGTCCGGATGGGTGAAATCTCAACCAAAATCCAAGGTGTACAACTTTATGTATGCTATATAATATGGCATTCCTATATTTTTACTATGTCAAGGGCCATAACTTTGGTCTGATTGTGAAATCCCAATTTACACACCTTTGTACAATTTCACTTGCTGAATGACAATCCTGTGAGGTTTGGAGACTCCAGGTCAAATACTTCCTGAGATATGCAATACACAAACTGGGATGAATATATTTTTGACTATGTGAAGGGCCATAACTCTGGTTGGGCTATGTGAAAGCCCAATCAAAACACCAGGTGCACAACTTCACATGCTGAATGACAATCCTGTGAGGTTTGATGACTGTGGGTCAAACCATAATTATATAACCTAATAATGAATCCTCTTTTTGTAATCAGTAGTATAGATAAGTAGTATGGACAAGTTATTTTTTTTTAAAATCTTTGTTGAAAATGCAGATAAGATGCAAAAGTAGCCTTGGTACTAAATATTCTTTCAAAGCTCAGCTGAAATCCAGTAAAACATCTGATTTAGTGGAGCAGTTGAGACAGATGGACAGACAAGCTAAAATGAATATTTCTCTCCATTTATGGACAGACATACTGGCAGCTGACGTCAGTTTACTCCATCATTCTTTATACATTCCGTGGGATGTCCTGGACATTGTTAACAACATTTACTTCACCTTAGCGCAAAAAGTGAAAAAGTCCTTCTTTAAGTCAATGCAGTTATCCACTTCTTGCACAGAGGTGACAGTTTACTTCACTAGTTTCTGAAGAATGCCCAAGAGTTTAACAGTACTGGGTACGTGAAAGGAGCATGCAAGACACTGTGCATCTGATTTAATTTTTACCTGGAAATTTGATTAATGTTCTTTCTCTATTTCAGTTTAATAGCTTATGCATAAAACTCTCTTAACCCTTATCATGCTGGACAGGATTGGTTCTGCACTGTTCGCTATTCAGTCAGTGTCTTTTTGGTAAGCACCCCTTTTAAAAGCTAATGGTACTGCCTAAACTGAAAGATAGACAAGTTCATTACAGAAATTTAGCAGGATCATAATTATTACATACTCTTGCATATTGGAGGTTAAAACTCGCATTTTAAGAAACCAATATAAAAGCTAAATAACTAATCAAACTGACATGGGCATTAAGAGGGCCACACAGGCCCAAAGTCACATACCAAGACCTTGATTGTTTGACCTTGAATATCTGTATGACACACTAAATCATAAATGGTAACAAAAAAAAATGGTTTAGTATCAACTAGTGGGCCAAGTGCCACAATCTGGACCTTACTATGATGCTACTGACCAAGTTCTTCAAGATCCACCAAGCAGTTCATTAGAATTCCTTTACTAGTGACCTCTTAAAGGGGACAAGGGCCCCATTTCATCAAACTTGGTCGAGGATCTTATAAAGATGCAAGACAAAGTCTGATGAAAATCGATCAAGCGGTTCACTTAATTTAAAGAAGCAGTTGTCTTTAAGGTACTTCCGCAAATTGAAATTAGAAATTTATGTGAAAAATCAGAATCCTCGAAACAGCTTTCGAAATGCAAGGACATAAAATATATATGATAAAAGTTGAAAAGATATATCTGTAGGTAAACTTGCGAGCATGAAAGCTACGCTGAACCCTATCTCCACAGAGCTTTGGAAGAAAATGAGTGAACATTTTTGGTGCAAAATTTTGGTATCGTATGCAACCTAAATTGCTATAAAATATTTATTTTCAAATCAAAGAAATGCCAAAATAGTGCACACGAGCGTTACTTTTTCAAGAAAATGTCGTTAAACATTCTAATGCGCAAAACACGTGCACAGTTTTTCTAAAATATTTCGCCGCCATGTTTATTTCAAGGAATAAAATATATGATTGTTCTTTTACCTCAGATTTCCTTACTGAAATATGTATGTCTCCTTATTCATGGTTAGAGATATCCATTTAGTATAGTTTTTCACTGTCCATCTCCTTAATCTGTTACCGATCCTTCACATTTAAAGAATAAACGCAATGTGTAATGATAGTTTTTCGTTTTACACACCTCTCTTGGACAAGAAAGCCGTTTCACTTAAAATTTGTAAGCATCCGCTGGCAAAATATTAATGAAAGATCGGAACTTTTTCTAAAATAAAGTTGAATTTCAATCATTTTCAAAAACTGGAAATATTGCGCATTGTGTTGAATTTATAAATAAAACAAAAATCCCCAAAATAAACCATTTTAGAACTTTTCCGGGAACTATAAGTTTCAGCCGAACAACACATTTCAAGATGACACAAAACTGATTTCTCTTCGTAAACAATGTCAAAGTTCACCTGAGGAACATTGCTGAAAAAGTAAAAGTGCTTACTTGTTTCAGTTTTACGTCCTGTAGAAAACAATAAATTTTCAACTTTAAATGCATATATGTTCTATAATTATTCCAATATAAAAAACCGTCCGATCTTTTCCGTGAGAAATAAAACGAAGCAAATTTAACTATTTGTTTACACTTCAACCATGTGAAATTAAAGGATGTACTAACACGAGACTCCCGTGCATTTTGAACCTCGTGATGAATAAACTGAATTTACTTTAAAGTATGGTGTCTCAGTTGAGCCAGTTATTTGTTAATTTCAGAGAACATACATTAAAGAAATGTTTATAAGATTATGCATATTTACTAGTCTACTTTATATTAACGACGATAGAAAACAAGTGTGCACTCGGCAAATAGCAAGGCTATTATTTTCAGGTGTATACTGAACACTGATCCCAATGTTCGTAATTTTCAGATAAAGAACTCGTTATCCTTGGTTTCGTAGACAGTCTTAGTACTGGACCGCTGCTTCCGCTGTCAACACCGCAGTAATCACTAACTAATGTAAAGTCAGTGTCCATTTCTATGCCGGAATTTCAATACACATTTATTATCAGTTTAAATCTATGAAAGTGTGAAAAAAATATCATTGTTTAACGAAGAACCAAGATACAGAAAAGTTACTTTTGAGATATTGCTGATTTTAATCATCAGGTTTTCGCGTGAGAAGTTCAACTGATTACACTTTGTAAAAATTGTTTCGTAGTTATCTACAATTGTATACAAATTGTATTACCTCCTAACATATTTCATTTTGGCTGTACATTTTTTCTGCGATTTATTCTCACTGTGTTTTTAAAAATATGCTGCATAAATTTTCATATTGTATAAAAAGTCGATAGATTAAAATTGGTTAGTTTACGACGCATGAAACATCTAATAAGGAATCACTAAACATCGAACTTGTCCCGGACCAGTATGCGGAAATACCAGATGTTTTAAGATTGTCTAAAAATATTTGCATATATCATGACAAAGCAAATATTTCGATTGTTTTTATAATTTATAAATATACAATCACGTATGTGTGAGAAAGTTACGTTAAGTAATTTCGGTAGTTACCGCAGGAAGTGCCGAAAATTCCATTTCCACCACATTTTCCGTGAGATAAACAGCGCGTAAGTACATAAATTCCACTATAATAAATTAAACCTTTCTTATACTTGCACAATCCTTGAAAAGAATTTTGGATCGTTGCCAAATGTTGTTCACATTAAGTTTGAGACTTTTCTTACAATTTTAGGCAGTTTGGTACACCATACGTAGAAAAATCATTGTCCGCACATTGCACTACTTTTATGTATGCTGAAAATAGCAATATGTACAGATTTATTTTCGTTTTAATACATGAGGTGGTCAGATTTGAAAAGAGATTTTGTACTAAGTTTAGTTCTATTCTGTAAGACAATTCTCCTATGCACTAATTGAAACTTTGAACTAACTTTTGCCATTCATGAATTTTTAATAAAGTATTTTGAAAGGATTTATAAATCTAACCAAAAATTTGGAAAAATACAGGTAAAATATCTTCTTTGTTTATTTCCAAATTTTAGTTTTACTTTTTATACAGCTACTTTTAGTTCAGGTCTTGCAAACTGAGCTGTTTTTGTACTCTGGAACAGCTGCATTTGAAAGCTTTCCTTCACTATATTTTCACACCTCAAATGAAGGTCACCCTAATTTCAAGATGGCGGAAGTACCTTAAAATATTTTTAGCTCTATCATCAAACACCCTCATTCGACCAAGAGTAGGAGAGAACCTTATAATTATACTACAGACAAAGTCTGATGAAGATCTGAAGACTGGTTGTCTGCATGAACATCTGAGCACCCCGAATCAGTCACAGAAATTCGTAAACCGCGCCAACATGATTCTTTTACTTCTTTTTCGTAATGAAAACTGTACATGCAACAGAAAAACACTTTTAAAACAGTAAGGAAGTCTAAAGGCCGTCAAGGTTCTGCGTGGAGTGCAAACAAACAAAAAAATCCTAAAGCTAGTGCGAGAACGCTGTGAATGACATCATCGTCACGGCTTCCAGTAAATTTTGCAAAGTATGATATTCGCTGTATTTAAAGAGGAATGATGAAACTAAATGTAAACTTCACAGTTTGAGTTAAGTTTCACATTCTTTTGAGTGTTGAATATTTCTTTTTAAAAGGATATATAAAAGGTAAATCCCCATGCTAGGCAGTGCCTTAATTCATATTATAAATAATCTGTTTTGGTTGAAAAATGGCAGAGCGTGGAACGAAGGACATGGCTTGCTGAGGCACTGAATACCTTTATTTATTAATAGCAGAGCTACCGGCGCCGCAAAGCGGCGCCGACAGCGTCGCATTACGGTTAGACGTGTGAAAAAGAAAATGAATAAAACTGTGTACAGACATTACTATCGAGTTGAAAATTCGTGGTAAGTTTTTGGAATCGGTGTTGTTCGGGTTTCTTCCAGTACGCAATGCTCATAGTAATTAATCAGTAAGACGTCAATAGACGCTTGCTGTTTACAGTTGACAAAAGCGTTTCGCTTACTGCTTTGAACGTTGAATAAAAATGTAAATGAGCGCCTGATAATAAGAATTTAGTGCTAAATACATTTTCTACGAAGAAAGAAAGGTAAAATACAATATTTTCAATGTGAAACGATTTTCGTCACGCTGCCGCAACTGAAGTTTATTATATATACTTATATTTGTGGTGATGACGTCATACTTCCACACTGGTGCAGTGGTTAGCGAGGTCACGTTGAAATCCAAAGGTCGGGAGTTCGATCCTCACCAGAAGCGTCTTTTTTTTTAATTTCTTTTTTATTTCAGGTTTTTTTTATTTTATTTATTATGGGTTTTGAAAGTATTGTAAAAATAATAAAGTCATTCATGTGATATTTAACAAGCGTTTTGTTAGTGATGTCAGGTTCCAATGTAGTACTGTCTGTAGCCTACAGTAGTCAGTAGATAAAACTTTTAAAAAAAAAAAGGTTTTTGGATCAAAATTTACAGGCATTGAACTGTGAAAAGCACAAAATGCTCTTCTCCCTGTTAACATATATTTCATCCACAAGCTTAAAAATCACTGACCAGAGTTTATTACTAGGAAAAAAACTATTGACTATGAATTATCAATAAACATCAAAAAGGCTCATACTAGTAACTACCATTCCTAATCTGTATCAGTTGTGCTAAAAGATTAACCATAAAAATGTTAACTTCGCAGTTCAGTAAATAAAACAGAAGTTTTCGAGAATTTCGGCAAAAAAGTGATTTTCTCTGGGTAAAATTCTCATCATTTACATGTACAAAGCTAGTCTTTTGGTTTTTAAACAAGCTTTGTACATGTAAATGGTTTTCATTCTCCCATACCAGAGGTCTATCATGAAACAGAATTGAATTTTACTTCATTAACTTAATGATATATTTTTTTTTGTGAAAATTTTACCTGGTTTCATGATCTTTTCAGTTATCATAAATGTCTTCGTGATTAACTTACTTTCATTATTTATTGTACATATTCAATTCAAGATAATTTTACATGAAGCCAATTTCTATAAGGTAATCCTATTGAATGATAGTTTATAGAAGTAATAAAATGTTGTATGCATCACGCATAAATCCTTTTTATTGGACCTGTAATAAAGCTTGGCGATTACCTCTAAATAAGGAACGTTAAAACAACACAGACGTTTATAACCCTGATAAGGCTATAGTTGCGTTTTGAATTACGGGTATTTTCTTTTTGTAATTACAAGGTATAATTATCATGTGACTTTAAACTTTCGCATAATTTTTATTTTGCAAACAGTTTTCATAATTATATTGGCGGAATATGTGTAGCTTCATTAAAATGAGTAATATCTGCTTGAATACGGCAAAATACCTGTACAACCCTAATTGCCACTATCTTTTTTTTTTTTTTTAAATATTACAAACATACCATAATTTTCGATTCATTTAACTTCCTATTTTCCAATATGTTAAGAATTACTGAATTGATATACGTATGATGTTCAACCAATTCAGAATAAAAAAGTTCAAAACCTACACATGGGTAATTATTAACAGCTGTTTTAAAAAAAAAAATCTTACGTATATATTTTTGTGACATAAGAATGGATGTGGTAGTGGCAGCAGGCATAATACATATTAAACAGACAATTTTAAAATGTCAATTCTAAAATAATGTGTTATGACCTTAAAAATTATAAAATCGTAAAAAAACATAGTTCGATTTTGTGTGTGTGTGTGGTGGGGGGTGGTGGGGGGTGGGGGGGTACTTAGGTCTTATACACATATTATACTTAAAGACAACGTTATTTAAAACAACTGTAAAATCAGATCATATTTCTTAAATATATATGTCAGATTTTATTTTTCAACGACAGCGTATTTTATAGATGGGAGACGCCGTAAAAATATCAAAGCTAGTGCTATATAAATATAAAAGGAAGTGTCTAGGGGTACGAACCTCCTTTTTCCTAGAGATTAAGGGTCATTTACATTTCAGATTTGGTTGAAAATGAAAAAAAAGTAAGACTTCATCGATATTTGCCTTTAACTTGAATCTTAATGGTTTACAGTTAGCAATGTTCACCCGATTTCTAAATCATGTTAAAATATACATTCTTCTTATATAAGAATATGTATGAAAATATGGTTTTTATTGCTGATAGATATGTTATATTAATATAAAAATTAATTTAATTATTATAAAATAACATGTTAAAAATGCTATGGTTCAGAAAATTACATATTAAACATTCTTTTATTTCTAATAAAAAATCCCTTTTTCATAGGTTGTAATTCCAGTGACGTTTCAATTAAGCTTGTTTAATTATCTTATATATTTATTTACGTCTCATCTATATACATCAAATACATAGAACAAAGTCAATTATTTAACAAATAAAAAGTACACAGCCGCTCTATACAGAGCTACAAGAGACAATGCATACTTAAAATCTATCAGTCTTATGAAAAACCTTCTCTTTTATTACACATGATATTGAAATAAACATCCAGGTGACAATACCCGGAGGCAATAGATATCGACATCGCAATACCGGTCACCTGTTACCAATACCATAATAGCCGTTGTCTCCCCTGATATCGATTTTCTGCAATATCGGTCATGAGGTCAATTCTTCCTAATGAATATTTTGCCTTAAAGTTGGACACATTATTCTTTCTAAAAAGAACTGTAACTTTCTTTAGATTTAATCTTAATGCATTTTAGGACATTCATTCAGAAATCAGGAATTATCATTAATTCATGAAAATTTTAATAGATCTTAAAGAACATGAACTTCCTAAAATGGATCCATAATTCCAGGTCATTCCAGCAGCACTCCTTTAATTTTCAAGGGGAACGCGATTTTTCAAGGGAGCTCTGCCTTCTAGGTAGCACCTAAGTTCATATTATATATATAATAAATGGGAGCTGGATTTAGTTTTGGGTCCTGGACTGCCAATGGATGTTTTTATTGATAAAAAAAATTGTGCCGAATGCCTATGATGTAAATGGGTTCTGGACTTATCTTTTGTACTGGAATGTTTTGCATGTTTTTTTATTAGATAGTGTAACATAACTGACCAAAAAATACTACTGGCTGTGCGACAGGTTAAACGCTATAGTAGAAACAGATAAAATTATCCAAAATAATGTTGAAGGATTTAGCAAATGTTAAAATTCAACACCATAGTCACTAGAAATGTTACCATGAATGAAAAAAGATTAAACAAAATGTTCTCACCATAGATATTTAATCTGAATACAACTGTCGGTAAAAAACAACCGAAAAATCAATAATTTGTGGATTCTTTGTCATCGCATTATCATTTCCACAACATTGACCTAGCAACACTTCCGTTTACAAAAACCTTTACTTCCGGTAAATAAACACCTATATTTATATACCTTTTTGTTATTTATTCCTGACTTAAAATTCGAATAACAAAAGATCTTGTATAATTTCTATTGCAATAGTATTTTTACTGAAAAAAAGGATCTGTTCAAATAAAATTTAAGGAACGACTTATAATTGGCACTACTTTTGAAACGTGCAGTATCATTCCGCAGCTCGAGCAATTTCGCCATTTTCAGAATATATAACGATCCCTCTGGGTAGAAATTGGTAATGTAAACAAACTCACATGTACAATTTCGCCGGCACAACAATAAAATTATGTGCTAAACATTAAACGTCCATGACATCGCCATTGCACGGCACATATGCATTATATATTCGAGGACTATTAGATTTCTAAAGTTTACATTTCTAAACCTAATTTTATTTAAAATGCAGTAGACAAAATAATTTTGAAATTTCTGGTCAAAGCATGAAAAGAATTTTTTATCAGAGATAAAACTTGTTTCTAACTGTTCTTGAAAATTCATTGCAAACGAGATTGCTGGATAACCAAAATATGTGGCCACAAAACTTTGTAACTAACAAGACTGTTGTACCGTCCTTAATTTCAGTAAGGCCCCCATCACACCAAACTAGTTCTTAAAACGTCCCAACCCGTCCTAAAAAGTGATACAATGGGCTGCGATCTGACTAGAACTTTTGAACTTTGGCCGGGAAATTTCCATGATGCGATCGCAGTTAGTTCATAAACAGTTCTCGGTACGCCTATCGCGTTTTTATCTCGTCTGAAAGCCGTTTTTAGTAAGTTCAGTTTGGAAACAAATGCCTCATTCACCTCATATGGAGACCGTTTGTAGGCAGCCCATGCCTGTCTAGTCGGATGAAAGAAGTTCATAACTAGTCCTACTTGGTGCCGAGTACGTTGATATACGTTCTAACTAGTTTTTAAGGCGACCAACTCGTTCACAGACAGTTTAACTCGTTCTGAGTACGTCCTCATATTGTACGGACAAGTGAAAATTGACCAGAATTTACTATATAACTATCATACGGACCAGTAAAAAATATCAAATGACAAAAACGGACAAGCAAGTCAAAATCAGATTTCACCGCCCCTGCTGGTACATTCAAAACGTAAATTGTGAACACGTTCTGGCCCGATGGCTATAAAAGCCATCCAGTTTCGACCAGTTCTCATTCTCGTTTGTCTCTTCAATCTCTCAAGAAAAAAATCCACAGAAATAGGCAAGTATCAATATACCTCCAAAGAAAAACGGGGCCGAACAGAGGAGGGTGTTAAAACAGTAAAATAACAAGTGTCTCATTGCTCCTGCACAAAAGAAGCCAATATAGAGCCTCCGAGTCAGCCCTTGAACCTGAAAGTCAAGGGAATGAGGGTCATAATTAATCCCCTGAACCTTCTGACGACTCGGTATGAAGGAGGATATAGCTGGAAACCAAGAAGAGAAAAACAAAGGCATACACTCTGTTAATCCTTGTGCCCAAGTCTTGAACCAGTACTGCATCCTTCCTTGTGTAATTGTAGACGGGATAGACGTTGGAGGAACTGTTATTAAACGTAGAAAACGCACTAAAATGTGCAGAGCGTACTGATAACCTATTGCAAACTCTTAGACCTGTTTAGAAATGTATTGCAAACTTAGTATTTTATTTTGATCGTAATCAGATGAAATAATGACTCACTAAGGATGATGTGGTCAAGTTAAACCTGTCCGTGAAAGGGTTGAACGAGATATAGACGGATGCGGTCGGTGTGAACACATACTGAAATTGACACCCAATCACAATTACGTCATACCACGTCTCTAGTACGATCGAAGTACGGCAGTTCAGTTCTTAGTACGTCCATCTCGTTTTAAGTATGCTGTAAGTCAGTCTAAATGCAAGACAGATTGATCGGCAGAAACTTTTGAGCAGGCTCAAAGTTCTGGAGCACCATTTCCGTTCAACCCGGTCCGAGCCAGTCCATAAAGTTCTTAGACAGACTGTAGAACATCGCTTCCACGTCTGTTCCATTGCTACACAGTTTGAGCCCATGTGGCTACATATTTTTAGAACGTACTGAAAACAGGCTTGGTGTGATGGGGGTATAATCATGTAGTCCAACTAATTGTACGCGAGTCATGATATTGTGATAATTTTTGCATAGGTCAATATCTTTCCTCCACATACAACATAGGAAGGACCTTTTCTGTGGTGTACCTTCTGCGACAATTCTAGGTGGCGAGGCGGCGATTTTTAAATAGCATAAACTTTAACTATTAAAAACCAAAAACATTAGTGAAATTTTAAGATACCTGGAAAGAATATCCATTTTTTCCTTCCATTCAATTGATGTTTATGTGAATAAAAGGCAAAACACAAGTTTGTCACTGTTTTAAACAACATACCCTAAAGTTTACACAAATTTTACATGGCTCCGATTCATGTCACGTGATTGATAATGACCAACCGCACTGTCAGCGTGTACCAAGTGTAATGGCGGACTTGTAAATACAGTGAGGTAGCCAAAATGAAACGTATAGTGTTTACGCTTTATTAACGTGTTTTACTGTTATGTTTAAACCATAAAATGATTCAATTTTATTTTGTTTTACAATTTCATCGTTGAAGTATATTGCCTGGTCGTGTTTTTACCTAAATCTATTTTCACCACAGAAAAGGTCTTTATTAGTTTTGACGTAAAGAAAGGGATTATGACCTATCGCGAAAATATCTCCAAATCAGTTTGATGTCAAATTATTTGGTAAAGAGAGGGATTATGACCAATCATGAAAATATCTCAGAATCAGTTTGACGTCAAATTATTTGGACTAGTAATCATGTAAAACTGTAGGAAGTGGCCAGGGGTATGGATTCAAACACCATGAATCTGATTTTAGAGGTACGGATATAACAAGCCTATATGAGTTTGTACATGAGTATGGATCTCCTTTTTCCAGTAGTCCAACCTAAATTGACGTGATCCTAGGAAATTTTGAGATAATTTTTTCATATATACCGCCTTGGTAGCCTAGTGGTAGAGCAGCTAACGGTCTGCTTCGAGTGCGGGAGGTCGTGGGTTCGATCCCGGCCACGTCATACAACGTAAAAAATGGTACTAGTAGCTTCCTCGCTTGGCGCTCGGCATTAAGAGGATAGTGCTAGGACTGGTCAGCCCGTTGTCGGTATAATGTGACTGTGTTGGGTGTCATGTCACGTGTCTACAGCGTGATATTCCATTGAGGCAGCAATATAAAGCTGGGCATTGTGCTCACTGCTACAAGTAGACACCACCATTTATATGACTGAAAATTGTTGAAAAAAGACGTTACACCCGAACACACACACAATTTTTTCATAGGGGCTATATCCCCACTCGCGTCAAACTCTCAAAAGACCAAAATAGTTGAGGCAATCCACGAAATTTTCATCGCTGCCAACGCCTTACATGCCATAGGTTTAAATGCCGATTATTTCACGAAAAAGCCGTATATTCAAATAGAACTTACATGTACTGAAAGGGGATTCAATTCTTCATTGATTTATGCAAAAAATATCAAATAATATCCAAAATTACAAATTTTCTGATGATTTAAACCTAAGTATGTACTGTACACAATTAACGCTCACCGTATCTACAGTAGACTACACATCAATATGCGCATGCGATAAAACCAATAACTTTACACAACTGTGTACTGTGATTTATCTTCCATTATTTTGGTCCTTCAAAGTTTTCATGTTTAGATTGCCAATCACAAATATAAAACAATCTGAACGTCGAATTATTTTGACTACTTTTTCCAGATATTGTGATGAAGCTAATAGTCCCAAGAGCTATAAGAATAAATAGATCGGCAACTTGAAAGGCATAAAGAGCAAATCTTGCTATTAGTATTTTCTACATGGGGAAGGAATCAATTTATGATTGGAAGTCTAAGAAATCAACTGTTGTCGTTGGAAAATTGGACCCAATTCAGTTTATTATGTGCCGGCCGTATCACTAGTGTAATACCTTAGTTTAATAAGCATCTATTGATTGATCAAGTCGGCATACACTTCAATAAGATAACGCGCTGACACAAGCTCACGCAAGATTATCTCCTGTTGCCATTCTGTGTATTTTATACTTCTTTGCATAGTCAAACAAATTTGATGCGATCCTAGGAAGTACTGAGAAAAGTACAGGAGCTGCAGTCTATCTTTTGAGAAAATAATACATACAAGTATAAAATATGGAGGAACATGTGAATCTCTCTTCATTTAATTTGTCTGCCGGTCAAAATTTGATTCATTTATTGAATAAAGTATGAAAATTTTTCACCATTAATACATTGTACCAATTATAAGAAATAATTAAACATAAACATATTACAACTGTGAAATTTATTTCTAAAAATAGTCCTTAAATTTTCGTACTTTTCTGCCATTGTCTGTACAAAATTGATTGTTCCCAAATATGGTACAGTTCCGGTATGGAGATTAGGAAAGACTGTAAATATGTGTATAGACATTCAAATTTTATATCAAGTATGTGGTCTCAGATTCATGTGTTTTCAAATATTGAACTTCTATTAAGACATTATTTTCAATTTTACTTGACTGAAGAACAAAGTCATTATTTATAATTATGATAGTTACAAGAGTAGCTGCACAAGCACATTTGCAACAAAAAGATTATAAGAGCAGAATCGAGAAATATGCACAAGCTCTTTCATAAAATATTAATAGGCTCCTGAAGACGGGCAGTATTTCTGGTGCAGAAATCATGTGTATTTCTATATACAAATTGAATAATAACAACGGCCTTCGTAGCCAAGTGGTAGAGCTTATGCTTCCAGTGTGAGAGGTGGTGGGTTTGATCCTCTGTCGTTTCTTACCAAAGACAGGGTTTTTTTTCTGCCGTTTTATAGCCGTTATTCGGCTATATTCCCAATGCCAAAAAGTATGTTTTTTTCCCAAAATGAGTGCAAAAATTCCCAATCTACATTCTGAAAAAAAAATCATCAAAATTGCACAAAAATTGATCAAATTATGGACAATTTTGTAATGGAAGTATGTTAAAGATGTTCTAAAATGTGAAATAGTGTATGAGAAATGTCTTTAAACACATCCTTACTTTATCCTATGGGACTAAATATTTCCCAATTTGGAACATTTACGCGTCAAAATTCCCAATTTTGGGGGTATAGGCTATGTTCCCAAATTAGCTAGAAAAAACCCTGAAAGACATGAAAAATGGAACGAGTAGCTCCTCTGCTAGGTTGTCAGCATTAAAAGGGAGACTGGCTTCTCTTCTCTCATACCGTCATCAGGAATGAGGTGTCAAGAGTGACCATTATAAATTGTAGAAGTTATTTCACAATTGACCTAAAATAAATTAGTATAAACAAAACATTGCACCCTTTTAAAATCATAGAAATACATGTATATTATTATATTTACAGGTTTGTAACCTATGGATCTTGGCCCATCTTCGGGAAATTCTATGCTTTCTGGATTGAAGTTACCATTCGGGTTTGAAGATGATGTTTCCAAAGAAGGCAATGATCTGAATGTAGAAACAAGGTAAGTTAAGGCAAAAAAACCCAAAAGAAACTTGTGTTTCTGGTAGAATGTCTGAAAAAAGTAGGGTCTGTAGATAATTTTTTACCTTTTATTATTATGTCTCCCATCGCACAGTGGTGTGGGAGACATATTGATTTACTCCTGTCTGTGTGTCTGTCTGTCACAAATCTTGTCCGCACATTTCTCATCTGATCTTCACCAAACTTAAACAAGATGTGTTTGACTATAAGTCCTCTACCAAGTTCGATAACTTGCCATATCAGCCCAGGCTTTTTGGAGTTATGGCCCTAGAATAACCAAAAATCTGCCATTTTACGCTTGTCCACGCTCATAAGTCAAACAGTTCTCATCAGGGCTTCACCAAACTTTACCAAAATGTGTTTGACCAAGTCCTTGGCCAAGTTTGATAACTAGCCAAATCATGGCCCTTGAATTACCCAATATCAGCCTTTTAAGTCTGTAAAGGTATATTTATAGCGAGTAAACAGTATATAAAGACTGACTTACTACATGTATTTAGATGATTAGGCAGTTGTGGGAGACAAAAAAATTGCGCTTTTCTCAAAAGCAGCTCTAGTTTCATTTTCTTATCAGCAGGACACAGATAATTTTAAAAATTCCTATTAATACAAATGTCATATGTTGAAAAGGTTATCATCTTCCAGTATATCCAGGCCAAAAAAGTAAGAAAAAAGTAAATAAAACATTTTTTTATTTATTTATTTATTTTAAGTACAGAAACATCTATTTTCTAGGCATAACTCTTGTCTTATTTGTAGAATAAGTGTATTTCAAAGCTCTCTTCCTAAAGAATCCTGAAGCCAGGCAGATGTTCTTATTATTGATTTCCCATTTCTGTTATAAATAGTCCAGACTATTTTAAGAGATCTCTTTTGGCATGTGGCAAAAAAGTTTGCATGTAACAGAAAGTCTTTTAAAGGAATAAGGTTTGTTGACTTAAATGTACAATATTGTATACTAAAACTGATATTCTGTTGATAATAACTTTAAACACAAAGAAATAATTCAGAAATACAATTTAGATTTTTGGGTTGTTTTATTTTCAGTTTTGTAGCAACGGAGGCCACGTTTATCCAACCTCAGGCTGTCACCGAGACAACAGAAGGTAGGTGTATTTTTAGCCCTTACCCTGCTAAATTTTTATAATAGAATTGTCCATCTTTCAATTTAAACAGTACCATTAACTGTTTACAGGGGTGTTTACCAAAAATATACTGGCTGAATGACAAACAGTGCAGATCATGATCAGACTGCATGGATGTGCAGGCTAATCATGATCTGCACTGGTTGCAAAGGCAGAACCAATCGTGTCCAGTATGGTAAGGGTTAATGGGTTTATCCAGGATAGGAAAGTCAACTTTTAAAAGTACCTCCAGTGAAAATCTAACATGTTTTACCTGTAAGCACTCTGTGAACACTTATGAGTGTAAATGAACATTTGTTAAACTTTCAAACAAATTCTTGCTCAATCAGAATCTGATTAACCACCTTGGTTTATTTTAATTAAATACAAGGTGTCAAAGACAGATATATTTGACACAGTGAAACTTAGGTCTAAAAGTATTCAAGAATAATTTTCAGTCTTTTATGAAATATTGATTACTCCCAATATACTTACTAGATGTACTAATTATGGTACACTTTTATATGATGCCATTTGTTATGTTTTGACATACTGAAAGCCCAGTGTGTTAAATATAAGACTTTGTCTGATGAATTATCAAAGTGAATTATATATTGCAGATGTTGGGGGAGGAGCTACAAGCGTCAACCAGCAAGTTGAGGTAAGCTGTATGATAATGCCTGATGGTAAACTGGTAAATGCTTAACTGTCTATACAGAGGTCCAGGGTTAGAATCCCGGTTTCAGCACTGGAAATTCCTTAAATGTTCATGAGTGTCACCCACTAACCTAAGAGTACTTTCCAGGAAAGACATCTTTACATGTATTGGTGCCATATACTGAGCATGTTACAGAACCAGACAAAGTGCTATGCAAAATTAGCCATACAAGATCTGTATGTAATGGAATTTTCTCTGTTTTGAAGTGGGGTAGTCGAGGTGAGGGTCTTTCTCTTGCTCAGTACCTGTAGTCAGATCTCCCTGTATTAAAAGAGAGTAAATTTGACACCCTTAGTGGCTGGTCTTTTTTTAGCTTTTTAGAATTATTTATTTTACTTTTATGCAATAATAGTTTTGGAAAAACGATGGTGTTTAATGCTGTTTTTGGAAAACTTGCCGTTACACCTCTTTCTCGTAATTCCAAGCCTTCTCATTGATCCGAGTCTTCAGAAAATTTGCTCTTGCAGCTATTTCCTGTTGCTAAAGTTTATGCATGTTGTGGCAAATCATATGACAGTAAAACAGATATAAAAATAAAATAGTATTACTCACATTAAAAAAGAAATATACACGACAGATTTTGCACAAAATTTGCTTATCTAAAATCACATGGGTAATATATAACCTTCTTCTAGGAAACAGAAACCACTTATTGTAAAACCCCTACCACTTAGCTCAGTAGGTAAAGCGTTAGTCTACAGATTGCGGGATCGGGAGTTTGATCCCTGGGTGGGGTGTATGTTCTCCATGACGATTTGATAAAAGACATTCTGTCTGAAATCATTCGTCCTCCACCTCTGATAATTCATGTGGGGAAGTTGGCAGTTACTTGCAGAGAACAGGTTTGTACTGGTACAGAATCCAGGAACACTGGTTAGGTTAACTGCCCGCCATTACATGACTGAAATACTGTTGAAAAATGGCGTTAAACCAAAACATTAGGGGAAAAAAACAAATTATCACAAGTCTCGGTTTAACGAGAAAGTACCTGACTGTTTCAGAGTGTGACGGGCACCATGTGAAAGCCTGGATTATTCATTGACAAAAACCTTAGAATATTTCTTCTTGGGGATTTTTTAAGATTAAATGTTGGAGTATCAGACTACAGCAAAAACTATTTTGAAACTTTTACTGACAAGAACTGAAATACCGATTAAGGGGCTCGGAATAACGAGAAAAGGGCATATATATATTTGTATTTCTAACAGATGCATCATTCACAAAATTCAAACAGTCAAATAAAAACTCCATTTTTTTATAGTTAAGATTTAAAGTTAAGTTTATGATTTTAAAATCATATGCCCCAATCATTTTATGTACTCTATTTTCAGAAAAGGAAAGGTGGATGGCCAAAAGGAAAGAAGAGACGTAAAGTAAAGGACACAAACGCTCCTAAACAACCTCTGTCTGGTTACATACGCTTCCTCAATGAGAGGCGGGAGAGACTACGAACCGAACATCCAGGTCTTACCTTTGTGGAAATAACACGGCTTCTTGGTTCTGAATGGACTAAACTTCCTCAACATGAGAAACAGGTAATCTCTCTTTGTTGTGTGTCCATTTCTGTTTCTAGGTTGGTATGCCTTTGTTTTGTGTCTGTTTCTAGGTTGGTATGCCTTTGTTTTGTGTCTGTTTCTAGGTTGGTATGCCTTTGTTTTGTGTACGTTTCTAGGTTGGTCTCCCTTTGTTTTGTGTCTGTTTTAAAGGTAGTATCCCTTTGTTCTGTGTTTGTGGGTGATCTCCTTGAGTTGTGTATCAATTTCTTGGATGTTCTTCCCTTAGTTTTATTCTATCTCTTCGCAATAGCTGAGAAGATGATGCATCAGTATTAGGGAAAATTGTAGTAATCTCCCTTTAAGGAGACTTTTTTAGCTAAGTAGTTGTAGAGAATCATCGTTGCCCCTAATGAATGCAGATTCAAAGCCTCACTTGTGGTAATAGCATTCTTCTGAAACAATGGCATGAGGTGCATCTGCCATCAGAAACTGGAAAATTCAAAATTTTACGGAATTGTGTTGATGCGACTCTAAACCCAAATGAAGAACAAGAGCTGTTTGTAAAAAATGTATGCCCCCATAATTGCCTGTCCAATTTTTAGTCCAAAGATCACTGTAACTTTGACCTTTCATTTCTCTCTCTGTGTTCTGGGGGCATTGTCTCACTCTGTCCCTCTGGTCAGATCGCTCTGTGTCTGTACTAGTGGAGGATGAATTTGGCATCCTGAGTGACTGTCTTTGCGCTATGTAAAGCGCCTTTGAACATGTTCACGGTGGGGAAACCACGTGACTAACTTGGGTAACGTGCACGCAAAAGTGCTAAAAATAGGCCCGCTTCAGGTATGTTTTTTCACTTTAACTTTTTTGATCCGCAATTGTTTTAAACGAGATAACGTGCATAAACCCCGCAATAAAAAGCTGTTTCATCGGATATATGTAACTTGATGAAACTCCCTCCCGTTTTTACGTAATCCTTGCCCAACCGATTCGAAAGATGCAAAATATTTTGGTAACGAACACGTCTGTTCACAAGTTACGCACCTAGCACAGATTCTGCAGAGAATTTCCGCTGGAATTTAAGTTTAAAATAAAGCTTGTCATTGTCCAAAGTCCTGTACCAAATAATTAACATGACTATTCAGGAATATTAAAGATATCGTAAGACAAAGGGTGCGGTAACGTACACGTTGCGGTTTTTCAGGAGGTGACGTACACGTCATTTTTCCCCAGAGGATAACGTACACGTCAAAGACTATTTATCATGCATGTAGACCATCTTTGTCTTTAAATGACTGAATTGTTAACATTTTGACATTGTTAAAAAAGATGCAAATGCTGGGAATAGGCTGTTTTTCTTTCGGTATGTTAGTATATACAGAAATGCTACAGTGAAAATGTGTAGCGTCGGTCCTCATCCTAGCTTGGAAATAATTACACGTTTACAGCTCTTGTATATCTATACATAAATAGGTAAGATGATAAAATTTTGAAATTATTTTGCTCTAAATCCATCATATGCGCAACTGACCATGTATCTTTGAGTGAAAAAGTTGACAGTTGCTTACGGGTGATGGAAGCCTAGTACTTGTTCTTTCCAGTAACGATAGTTAGTTTAGTTGTCCGCACCATATGATTCTGACTTTCGAAAGAGACAAACAAAAAGAAGTATTAAATACGCATATAGGTATAATTGTTGCACCGAGAGTAACAGCAGTAAAACTATTATCTATTTATAGCACGGAGAATGAATATATTTGCCAGGAGTGCGAAATGTCTTTTCGGAGAAAAAGTAATTTAAAGGCGCACGAGAAGAGACATAGTGGAGCGTGAACCTACCACTGTTGTGCGAAAAACTTTTTTTGGACGACCCATTTTCTAAAAATAACAACAGAAAAAAACGTGTTACTTTTCTTTTTGACATGTTTATATTTTGTATATCATTGATTTTACTTGGATTCCATACAAGTTTCTTATACATACAGAGAGGTAATTAAAAATGGAGTCAATAAGAGTTATGATTCCTTATCACTGCACTATCTTTCACTGACCTGTATTAATGTACAAAGTATCAAATCAACCCTTCATAGCTTTTGGCTTGGGCTTCAGTCAAGCTCCTTGCTTTTCCTTTTCATGCATAAAGGGAGGTGATTCAAAAATGGGGTCAGCTAAAGTAATGGTTCTTTGACACTGCACTTTGCTTCACTGACCTCTATCAATGTATCAAGTATCAAGACAATCCTTTATATGGTTTTGACATTGGCCCCAGACAAGTTTTTCCATAGATAAAGGGAGGTTATTCCAAAAATAAGATCAGTTAGAGTTATGGTTCTTTGACACTGTACTTCCTTTCATTGGACCTCTATTTATGTGCAAAGTTTCAAGTCAATCCTTTATATAATTTCGACTTGGGCTTCAGACAAGCTTTCTATATAATGATAAGGGGAGGTAATTTAAAAATGTGACCATTACACTGCGCTTCCTCTGTCAATGTGTAAAGTATCTTCAAATTCTTCAAATAGTTTTTGACTTGGGCTCTGGACAAGTCTTTTTTATAAGGATAAGGGGAGATAATTGAAAAATGGGACCACCTAGAGTTATGGTTCTTTGATACTGCACATCCTCTCACTGTGTTCGATCATTGTATGGAGTAACAAATTAGCACCTTTATTACTTCTTAAGTTATGCTCCGGACAAGAAGCGTGACGGACGCCAGCCGGTCGCCAACGGACAGAAAGACGGACGACGGAAAATTGATCCCTATATGTCGCAGCTACTTTGTAGTAGGCGACACAAAATCTGTCTAAGTCAACTGTACTTGGTTAAAAAAATCAACTTTTTTGCGACATTTTCTAACTTTTTTTGCGATCCAATATAGCTTAGTTTAGTAAAATAGTTAATTGTAATCTCGTTAATGCTTATATAAGGTATTTGATTTTGTGAATGAACAGCCTAAAC
Source organism: Mercenaria mercenaria (assembly GCF_021730395.1). Lineage (NCBI taxonomy): Eukaryota > Metazoa > Mollusca > Bivalvia > Venerida > Veneridae > Mercenaria > Mercenaria mercenaria. The sequence continues at coordinate 33,079,510 of NC_069379.1, forward strand.
ATAACCGAGGCTGTTACGTTAAAGCTTTGGATGTAACTGATGCATTTATAGATCTATATTATCAGAATATGTCAGCATTTATAATTTAATCAACCATGGAATGACTATGTCCTTAGATATGCAAAATTTAGGTCAATACTGATATGTTGTTTCAGTAAGGAGGTCTAAATAAATAACTAGCTGACCAACAAACTGTCACTAACCCACAGAAAGAATAACATTACTCCCGCACGATAATTTAAACGACAACGTGTTTATATTATTGGCTGATTGTTATGGTCCCATGCATGATAGAACTCAAACAGTTTGTCAATGATTCAAATAAGGTGCATGCTGTCATATTAAACAAAAAGATTTTCTGTGTTGTAACGTTTTAATAAAGAAAAATCATGGTTATCAAGCATGCTATCGTTCCAGTTATCGTTCAGAATTTATACTAATTTCAGCATCTTTTTAACAATATAAAAAATGTTTACAGTTCAACGGGTCATCAAGAAGATTTGAACATATGGATTTGATTAAACCCTGCTGACAGACGGACATGGTTTATTCCCAGAAACCTAATTAACTTTTGATAGTTGGAGAAAAAAAAGTTGACATTTAAAATGGCAACTGCTAACAATGTCTACTTGTCAAAATAACATACACGATTAGACCATAAAATTCCAAATGCTATTCATTTTCACTGTAGCATTTCTGTATATACTAACCTACCGAAAGAAAAACAGCCTGTTCCCAGCATCTGCATCTTTTTTTTTAACATTATCAAAATGTTTACAGTTCAGTCATTTAAAGACAAAGCTGTTCTACAAGCATGATAAATAGTTTTTTGACGTGTACGTTATCCTCTGGGGAAAATGACGTGTACGTCACCTCCTGAAAATCGCAACGTGTACGTTACCGCACCCTTTGTCTTACGATATCTTTTAATATTCCTGAATAGTCATGTTAAATATTTGGTACAGGACTTTGGACAATGACAAGCTTTATTTTAAACCTACATTCCAGCGAAAATTCTCTACAGAATCTGTGCTAGGTGCGTAACTTGTGAACAGACGTGTTCGTTACCAAAATATTTTGCATCTTTCGAATCGGTTGGGCAAGGATTACGTAAAAACGGGAGGGAGTTTCATCAAGTTACATATATCCGATGAAAGAGCTTTTTATTGCGGGGTTTATGCACATTATCTCGTTTAAAACAATGGCGGATCAAAAAAGTTATAGTGAAAAAACATACCTGAAGCGGGCCTATTTTTAGCACTTTTGCGTGCACGTTATCCGATTTAGTCACGTGGTTTCCCCACCGTGATGTTTATCATGATATGGGTGCTATATAAATTTGGTATAATAGACATCTATTGACCCCACAAATAAATGGGGCCATATACTGATTACAGGCAATCACTTTAGAGATTGACCATTGTGATACCATGGATTCTCTAGTAATTAAAAAGAAACCAAATTGTTTACCAACAGGCAATGAGCAACAAAATTCAGCAAAAACTCTGAAAACGAGACACTCCAAAAACTTTAATCCTCTTTAAAAGGCTCCGGATATTTAATATAATTCATCTACTTAAGAGAAACTTGAACCACCTTGGTAGCCTAGTAGTAGAGAGCCCATATCAAGTGTTTAAGGTCATGGGTTCAATTTCTGGCTGTGTCATACCAAAGACACGTAAAAATGGTACTATTACCTTTCTAGCTCGGTGCTAAGCATTAAGAGGATAGTACTAGGACTGGCCTGTCCATTGTCTGTTTAATGGGACGGGGTGGACTATTATGTCACTTGTCTATGGGGAGCTATTTCAGTGAGGCAGCACTATTGGGCCCACTTCTACAAGTAGACACCATCGTTTATATAACTGAAAAAATGTTGAAAAAGATGCTAAATTCAAACACACACATACACTAAAGAGAAACAAAGTTAAACTCGTCTTTTATTGTAGTTCATAATGTATTGTTATCTTCCTTTATAAAGGTTTTGGATATTTATTGTTTTACAGCCACAAAAGAGAAACGGGATTAATCTCCCTTTATTGTACTCCAGAATGTATTGTTATCTCCCTTTATAAAAGTTTTGGATATGCCACAAAAGAGAAAAATGGTTAATCTCCCTTTATTGCAGTTCACAATGTATTGTTATCTCCCTTTATAAAGGCTTTGGATAATTGTATTTATTATTATACAGCCAGAAAAAAAAGAAACAGGGTTAATCTCCCTTTATTGTAATTCATAATTTATGGTTATCTCACTTTATAAAGACTTAGGATATTTGTTATTATACAGCCACAAAAACAGAAAAAGGGTTATTTTCCCATTAGGTCATAATGCAGTAATTCTGTCAAAAATGTGCTTCCGTGGTGTAGTCGAAAGAAGTCCCTAATAAATAGATCCTAATTTTTCCCTTTTTCGCGCATTTGCGCGTAAATCGGTGGCCAAATGGGCATTATTTCACTCATGGAATGAATTTTACATAAAATAGGACACTTTTCATGCTCATATTCGCATGTTTTTAGCTCACCTGTCACATAGTGACAAGGTGAGCTTTTGTGATCACCCTTCGTCCGTCGTCTGTCGTGTGTCCATCCGTCCGTCAACAGTTTCTTGTCTGCACGATAGTGGTTTCATTTATGATTTTATTTTAACCAAACTTGCACACAACTTGTATCACCATAAGATCTCGGTTCCTTTCTTGAACTGGCCAGATCCCATTATATGTTCCAGAGTTATGGCCCCTGAAAGGGCCAAAATCAGCTATTTTGACCTTGTCTGCACAATAGCAGCTTTATTTATGATTTGATTTTTACCAAACTTGCACACAACTTGTATCACCATAAGATCTTGGTTCCTTTCTTGAACTGGCCAGATTCCATTATGGGTTCCAGAGTTATGGCCCCTGAAAGGGCCAAAATCAGCTATTTTGCCCATGTCTGCACAATAGCAGCTTCATTTATGATTTGAATTAAATCAAACTTGCACAAAACTTGTGTTGCCATAAGATCTCAGTTCCTTTGTTGAACCGGCCAGATCCCCTAATGGGTTTCAGAGTTATGGCCCCTGAAAGGGCCAAAATTAGCTATTTTGACCTTGTCTGCACAATAGCAACTTCATTTATGATTTGATTTTAACCAAACTTGCACACAATTTGTATCACCACAAGATCTTGGTTTCTTTCTTTAACTGGCCAGATTCCATCATGTGTTCCAGAGTTATGGCCCCTTAAATGTCCAAAATTGGCTATTTTGGCTTTTGCAACCATATAAAGACTTCATTTATGGTATTTGATACAAACTTCCAAAATATCTTCAACAACAATAAATCTTGGATTCCATGACAAATCAGATCCAATCATAGTTTCCAGAGTTATTTTATATCTGATTATCTCTCCTGATTGTAGTCAAAATGGATTTATATCAGTAAGTACTTACAGGACTTATTTGAAATTTCATTATTGTCATTAGTTGGACCGAGCCAATCAGGGTAGATAACTATGGACTGATTTTATGTCAAATTACCTACCTTTATTTCAAATTAAAATGGGTATATCTCTGTAACTAATGAAGATACTGATCTGAAATTTCATTTATGTCAACAGATTTATTTGGCAGATCCTTCTTTTGCTAACTTACAATAATTTTCTTTTTAATTACTTCCCTTTTACGTTACTATAAATAGCCTATTTTTAGTAACTTTCTTATTATTGGCTGTAGGGAAAACCGAGACCACTTTTCTGTGGTACAACATGGATGGTACCTCCATTTTTAGGTGTATTTTGACATATCTGTACCTTGTAAGAATTTTGTTTTTCTTTTTGGTTAAATTTCTTTCCTTTGTTGTTCCTGTCCTTTGGACTTAGACATTTTTTCTGAGGACCTTCTTGTCCTCAAGTGCAATGATAACAGGTGAGCGATATAGGGCCATCATGGCCCTCTTGTTAAGTTGTTTACTTGAAAACGAAAGTAGGGTGTTTATTCTGCGAACCGCTTTCTGAAATGCAGCAATATGAGGGTACCTGACTTCAGTCGACTTGCATTTCACTGCATACTATTAAACACCCCTTTTTCTTTTCGTTTTCTTGAAGCAAATGTATGGATATCTTGTGGAAAATAGGTCTACGACGGAGTGAAAATCTAGAAACTGTAACAAAATTGTTCTGAAGTAGCTGAATTTTGTATGAAACAAAGAACAATTTCTTTTATTGGTATATAGCCTTATTGTAATTCATAATGTTAGTTATCTCCATTTATAAAGGCTTTGGATATTTATTATTATATAGCCACAAAAAAAAAGCAACCTCCATGCAGGAATATTGTCAAACAATCATCCCTGCCTTCAAGCAAGTCACATGACAATGATACAACCATGTGACCCTAAAATGGCGACACGCTTGACAAGGCCGGGAGAATCAAATGCTTAATTGCCCTAATCTACAGTCAAATTGACATTTCTGTTACAACTTTTAAGAACATAATGAAAGTATTTTATGTATCTATATTTTGCAGTTTGCCATTCGTCAAATTTTCTTACTGTACTCGAAATATCATCAAGTAATTTCATTGTTTACGTTTTTAGCAGGTGTGCATCACAACGCCAGGAAAAAGAAGTAATTTTAGTATTACTGCATTATTTTTTGCTTTTACAAGCAAAATATATGTTATTTAACTACTGAGATAAAAACTTTGTGCATCAAAATTTAAATAATGAAAAATATAACTCGACTGAAATTCAGCCCAATTTATATATAGTGGTGTCCGGTAATATCGTGGGTTCTCTCGTATCGCGGTAACCTCCCTTTGCTGGAAATTCTTCGCCGAGCAGCACCGCAGTGACTTACATTTGTAAACCGGAACTATGAGATTTTGTTTACAAATATTTCTTGCAAAATTCCATCGTAATTGGTAAGTATTACTTAGTTTTATCGCAACCATTCAATATCTCAAAATTATGCATCTGCTCATCACCCCTTCCCGCCCAAAAACGCTTTTATTTAAATTAAACTAAATCCACAACCTGGACAGCTTCAGAAAGTTCGTCTGATGCATTGTTTTTATGAATGAAATTATTGCGGTCACATGATGACGTAAGTAGGCGTGTCCCACAGCTATCAAAATCAAATACCGCGATATTTGAGAACTGTGGGATTGTTAAAGTAGGTCAAGAATGGCTGACATTTTATTGTGTTTTTAACACATTCTCCGCTGACTGAGAAAGAAAGATGATTTGCAAGTTATAACAGACAGTTGGTTTAAAGTTTTAATGCAGAAAACAAAATAAAGATCAGACTTTATTGATATGTTATTTATGTTCCGACTGTTAGTACCGCGATACGAGGGAACTTCATCCTACTACTGTACCAATAAGGGGGAGTAACACTGTGTTGAAGTTTGACAATATAGAAACAGGATTAATCTCCCTTTATTGTAGTTATCTACCAGTAGAGAAATTTCTATTAATCGGTAGTTCTGCACGTTTGATAAACTGGAAGTGATGGCGTAACATCATTTATCCTGATAAAGTAGAATAAAGCCTGGATTTGGAGTACGAATGAAAATCATTTTTAGCTCCATTATTCGGAGAATAGGATGTGCTATTCTCTACACGACCCAGCGTTGGTGTTGGCATGCCCTTTCTTGGTTAAAGTTTTTCAGCAACCTTTGTTTTTCTGTCGTATCTAAGTTACTGTTGCTTATATCTTACTGTAAGTTCACATAAACTTTGACCAGCATACGAACAAAGTATGTGCAGGGAATGGGCCCATTATACACAAGGTCAAGGTCACCAAGGTGTTATACTTAGGTTATTTAAAAGGTTAAAGTTTTTCGGCAACCTTTGTTTTTCTGTCATATCTAAGTTACTATTGCTTATATATGTCATATCTTTGTTACTATTGTTTATATCTTACTGTAACTTCACATAAACGTTGTCCAGGGTACAAACAAAGTATGTGCAGGGGCTGGGCCCATTGTACCCGAGGTCAAGTTCACCAAGTTGTTATACTTTGAATTATTTTCTCGTCAATTTTTATGCCCCTGGCATCTACTGATGCGGGAGGCATATAGTGATTGTCCTGTCCGTACGAGGTTAACCAAATGGGACCGTTTCGTCTAGCATCAATACCCCTTACTAGAATGAATTGATACTAATGCAGATGTAACCTGTGACCATTCCTCATCTTCAGACATCACCTGACCTCAGTTTGACCTTGACCTTGACCTTATTTTGGACTTAGGTTGCTTTATATGTGCAATCACTTGGTTAACCAAATGGGACAGTTTCGTCTAGCATCAATACCGCTTACAAGAATGAATTGATACTAATACAGATGTAACCTTTGACCATTTCTCATCTTCAAACATCACCTGACCTAAGTTTGACCTTGACCTTGACCTCATTTTGGACTTAAGGTTGCTTTGTATCGACAAGGATGCCACCGGGGGCATCAAGCGTTTATTGAACGCAGCTCCTTGTTTTAGAAAGCTTTGTTTATAGACATAGCTTTGGTACTTTAAAAGATAATGACTTGAAATTAAAATGTTTCTTCAAAATCATCACCTGTATGTTTTAAGGGTGTAACGATGTATTGCGATACCTATGTCTGGCGAAACGCATATTGTATCATAGCCCTCTTTCACGATACAGAAACGATACAGTGAAAAGTAAAATTAAACATTGAATAAAAACATTGAATAAAAACTTCCATAAAGTCAGTGTTAAAGATTGTAACTAAACAAATGTATCATTTATAACAGTTTCTTTAACTATAATACAAAATTTCAAGTACTTTACAAGTGTAGGAAATTTGTTTTTTCTTTTTCATTTTGTCACATGAATGCTCAATGTGTATCGCGATACGTACCGTATCGTTGCATCTGTATCACGATATGTATTGTATCTTGAGACTACCGTATCGCATGGTTACAATCCCTATAACCCTAATTGTATTTTTTATGGAATTATGCCTCTTTCATACATAAAGTTTTTTGGCAATCTTTGTTTTCTGGATATAACTTTAGTACAATATAGGATAATGACTTGATTCTTAAAATGTGTCTTTATTATCATCATCTGCATGTGTGGTAACAATCCAGATAACTCTGATTTGTATTTTTGACCAAATTATGCCCCTTTCATAGTTAAATTTTTTGACAAACTTCGTTTTCTGGACATAATTATGCCCCTTTCATGGTTAAATTTTTTGACAAACTTCGTTTTCTGGACATAACTTTGATACTGTATAAAATTATGACTTGGAACTCAAAATAGGGCAAAACTTCAGTCTAGCAAAAATTCGAGCACACGACCCTATCGTTTTTATTTGCCAAAATTTTCTAATTTTATTCTAAAGTTTTGAAAACTCCAGGTTTAATCAAATTCTACATTGCAGAAAAAATTTGCAGAACCACCTTTAACCCTTACCCTGCTAAATTTCTATAATGAACTTGTCCATCATTCAATTTGGGCAGTACCATTTTTTATTAGCTCATCTGATTTTTTGAAAAAAAATGATGAGTTATTGTCATCACTTGAGCGGTTGTTGGCGTCGGCGTCGGCGTTGCCTGGTTAAGTTTTATGTTTAGGTCAGCTTTTCTCCTAAACTACCAAAGCTATTGCTTTGAAACTTGGAATACTTGTTCACCATCATAAGCTGACCCTGTATAGCAAGAAACATAACTCCATCTTGATTTTTGCAAGATTTATGGCCCCTTTTGTACTTAGAAAATATCAGATTTCTTGGTTAAGTTTTATGTTTAGGTCAACTTTTCTCCTAAACTATCAAAGCTATTGCTTTGAAACTTGGAATACTTGTTCACCATCATAAGCAGACCCTGTACATCAAGAAACATAACTCCATCTTGCTTTTTGCAAGAATTATTGCCCCTTTTGGACTTAGAAAATCAGTTTTCTTGGTTAAGTTTTATGTTTAGGTCAGCTTTTCTCCTAAACTGTCAAAGCTATTGCTTTAAAACTTGCAACACTTGTTCACCATCATAAGTTGACCCTGTACAGCAAGAAACATAACTCCATCCTGCTTTTTGCAAGATTTATGGCCCCTTTTGGACTTAGAAAATATCAGATTTCTTGGTTAAGTTTTATGTTTAGGTCAACTTTTTCTCTTAAACTATCAAAGCTATTGCTTTGAAACTTGCAACACTTGTTCACCATCATAAGCTGACCCTGTACAGCAAGCAACATAACTCCATCCTGCTTTTTGCAATAATTATTGCCCCTTTTGGACTTAGAAAATCATTTTCTTGGTTGAGTATTATGTTTAAGTCAACTTTTCTCATAAACTATCAAAGCTATTGCTTTAAAACTTGCAACAGTTTTTCACCATCATAAGTGGACACTGAACATCAAGAAACATAACTCTATCCTGCTTTTTGCAAGAATGATGGCCCTTTTTAGACTTAGAAAATCATGGGTAGGACAATATTTCTATTACACAAAAAAAAATCAGATGAGCGTCAGCACTCGCAAGGCGGTGCTCTTGTTTGAAGGCATTTTCATAGAAAATGTACTGACTGAACAGCGAACAGTGCAGACTGATGATCAGCCTGCACAGTACTGGTCGCAAAGGCAGAATCACTTGCCGCCAGCAGGCCAAGGGTTAACAGTTAACTCCACTCAGTGTAATTAATCAGTGAATGAACCTGAGGTGTCAAGTTTAATGTACCGGTATCTTTCATTCTTTGTTAGATATATTAGCAATATCTCAGTATCATCAACAATTTTGTCATTTGTTAAGTGTTTTACCATCTGAAGTGAAATCATGCATGGACTGAAGGAAAGGATAAAATATCACTATCCATTACCATACCCTCCAGGGTCCATGTGGGGTCAGGTGGGGCCATCTCTTAATTTGAAAACAAATAAATAAAACATTTAAAATTACTGGTACAGAGAAAGACAGTGTCCTTGATATTGTGTGTCTTTGAATAATAGTGTTAATGTGTTATTACAAAAAAAGGACTTTATAAGTATTGGAGATTTCAGTGTCAATAAGTCACTTGTACTCTTAAATTAGTACCGTAAAATAAGGAAAAATTGCATCGTTTTTGATTTATATATGGTTCTGAAACATGGGGAAAAACTTGATCTGGCTGTGATAACATCTAATTAAATTTTTGTTATGGCATTACATGACATACCATATGGCAGTTGTTTTCCCATGTGTGGTAGGGCTTATTTTCCATGTATGTTAGGGTTTTTTTGGGGGGGTTTTCATGTAATGGTTTGATGTTTAAAAGCCTTTTCCAATCTCCCAACCAGAAAATTTCTCTTATATAGTACAGTTCTCCCAAAAAATTATTTTACGTCAAGATGTTTAATTGTCTGCCATAATTTTACCATTGGGTATGATATTTCATTGTTGTAGCCAAAAGAGCTATTTGTAGAGACCGTACCATAGCTCTTCGCATTCTTCAATTTTTCAAAAAAAAGTGGTTTTTACAAGAGCACCGGTTACGATTGAAAATGTAAACAACCGACTCTATAAATTATTTGAATGAATGATCGTCGATCTTAGTCATAAAACTGATTGACAGTGAATGCTAATGACTCCATGTGTTGCAGAAAGGTATTTAATTTGTAACTGTAATTTTCTATCAATTAATATCCTGTCAAAATTGGTAAAATAATTGCTTATCTTAGAACAAAGCCCACTGTCTTTGCCGTTCGCCAGCTGCTAAAAAGGCAAATATATATGATTCAGTGTAAGTTATATTTCACTGGTACTACCAGTTAGTAACTTCATACTCTAAAAAACACGTCAGAGAAATTTGGGCAGTTTTGACCGATTAAAACGTTTGCAGCATTAGATTATATTTTTTCTTTACACGAAAATTGCCGTTAGGTAACGAGGCAAATACGCCGTTAATCCGGAGTCGGCCGATTATTTGTTATTGTCACAAAACTGTTCCAGTTCACGTAATGTAATCGGTGCACTTAAACTGCCTGGCTATAGCTACTGCTGTTATAGAGAAGTGGTAGAGTGTCTGCCTTAGGTGTGAGAGGTCCTGGGTTCGAGTCCCAGTTAGAGCTTAACAATTTTCATTCTGCTACAACATCTTTTGCTGTTAAAGGACTGTTCCAGTTGTTCTATATTTTAGGCACACAGTATCACGGATCATTATTTAGAAATCCAAATCACAGTTGAATGTTAAATCAAATGCACCCAAGTAGAAAATATTTGCTATATTATGTCCCTTTGATGTTTCTGCTCTCCAGGTCCAAGAAGAGTTACATTTCCTTGATCACAAAATTTTCTTTTACATGAAAATATTAAATGCTCATAACTCTACGCTTCTGGTTAAAATATTGTTAATATATCTATTTTTGAGAAATATATGTACATGTGTCTTCATTTCAAACCCTTTTCACTTCATACCTATGTTTTGAAAAACTTAGGTACTATCTCTACTATTTGGGAACATAAAATGAAGGGAACAAAATTTTACTAGTGTGCTTGGATTTTATATCCTGGATTGACTCCCATGGAATTTACAAAAATTATTTTGAAAGGGTAATTCTACGGTAGTCAAGGAGATACCAGTTTTCATCGAGACCACTAGCGGTGCCCGTAAGGAGTGGAAAATTGCACAGTAACCACTAAAAAGGGGGGAAAATTGCGCCGGGATAAAAGCAAAAAGAAAATTATTTAAAAGCACATTGTCTTATTTTTAAATGGTACAGTTTACATTATCATGTACATCTTGAAAGGTCTTTGTTGGTTGGGATTAGGTTTTTTTTTTTGGAAATACAGTAAAACCTGCTATAGTGGTCACCTCTATTAAGCAGCCAACCTGTCTTAAGCAGCCAGTGTCTCATTTCCCAAAATGGTCATTCATTCTACAAATTACCTGCATTAAGCAGCCACCTGCTGTAAGCAGCCTCTTTTTCCCACTCCCTTGGCTGGCTGCTTAAGATAGGTTTTACTGTAGTGGAAAACAACATACATTTTGGACAGGGGAATGGGGCTGAATTTCGGCCCCAAAAATGGCCCCAAAAATCGCTGTTTTAAAATATGATTCATTGCTACTTTTCATAGAAAATAGTGATATTAAAGATATACTGTACTGTTGGGAATGGTACCTGGGTCCTTCTTCCACCATTATTAAAATCTAGAGAGTGGCCGTATGCCTTATATCTGATAGTATGATTAATTACAAAAACAAAAAAAATCAAAAAAACAACAACACACTCCCTGTGACAGCAGGGTGGTATAAAAAAAAGCCTTGATAACAAGTAGGGACTGACAATACCACCTTGTATAAGAGTTCATTGAACCTCAGTTGAGATTTTTTATATTTGATTTGTTGAAGCAATGGATAAAGGGAGGTAATAACATGTAGGGACAGAGAGATCTGTTCCTGGGCTTTTGTTCATATTTAAGATATCATACAGTCTGTTAAAGCTACAGATCTGTGGATAATTTGATTTGAAGCAGGAGTATTGAAAAAATGGAGGCAGCCAGGAGATGGGATAAATTAGCGAGCAAAGTTAAAGTACATGTTTTTCTTACATAAAACACAGTTAATTCAGTTACTTTTAATTGCAGTGGCAAAAATATAATATTTTCTCTTTGCAAAAAAGAAACACTTGGAAAATTTACTGTAAAACTGTTTTTGTGCAATGCTTTAATCTGCTTTGAAGATGGTACTTATTCCTTATTCAAGAAACATACGTAACCGTTATTATTATTTTTTTTTTTTTTATAGTTTTTTGGGAGTGGTGGAGGGGCCAGTAAGGAGCAGAAAATTGCACCATAACCACTAAAATAGGGGTAAAATTTTGTTGTGATAAAAGCAGTATTTTTCAAAAATATGTTACACTAAAAAAAAAAATAATCTAAAAGCACGTTGTTTCATGTTTTAAATGGTACAGTTTACATTATCATATACATCTAGAAAAGGTTTTGTTGTAAAAAAGAAAAAAAAAAAAAAATATATATATATATATATATATATATATTTTTTTTTTTTTTTTTTTTTTTTTTTTTTTTTTTTGTTAAGGGAAATTTTTTTTTTAAATACTTTCGGACAGGGGAATGTAACCATATTGTTTTTTTAGAAATAGGGGGAAAACATACTTTTAGAGCTATTGTTACTGGTGCATTGCCTTGTTAACACTCTATAGGCCACAGTTGTGACCCAGTCTTTATGAAACTTGGTCAGAATGTTTGTCTTGATGCTCTCTAGGTCAAGTTTGAAACTGGGTCATGTGGGTTCAAAAACTAGGTTAGGAGGCCTGATCAAAGTAAAATCTTATTAACACTCTAGAGTCCACAGTATTAGTTTGAAACTCATAAGAAAGAGGCAGAATGTTTGTCTTGATGACCTCTAGGTTAGCTTATAATCTGGGTCATTGGGGTCAAAAACTAGGTCACACAGTCAAAACAGGAAAGGCTTGATAACACTGTAGAGGCCACATTGCTGACCCTATTTTCATGAAACTTGGTCAGAATGTTTATCTTGGTGATCATTGGGCCAAGTTCAAAACTTGGTCATGTGGAGTCAAAAACTAGGTCACTAGGCCAAATCAAAAGAATATCTTGTTAACGCTCTAGAGGCCACATTAAGACCCTATTTTCATGAAACTGGGTTAGAATATTTATCTTGATGGTTCTTAGGCCATGTTTGAAACTGGGTCATATGGGGTCAAAAAATAGGTCACCTGAGGAAAATCTTGTTAACATTCTAGAGGCCACATATATGACCCTATCTTCATGAAACTTTGTCAGAATGTTACCTTGATGATTCCTATGCCAGGTTCAAAACTGGGTCATATGGGGTCAAAAACTAGGTCACTGGCTCAAATCAAAAGATTTTTAAAACTGTAGAGGCCACATTTCTGACCCTATCTTGATGATCTCTATGCCATGTTCAAATCCGGATCATGTGGGGTCAAAAACTATGTCACTCGCTCAGTTCAAAGGAAAAGCTTGTTAACACTTTAGAGGCCACATTTATGATCCTGTCTTCATGAAACTCGGTCAAAATGTTTATCTTGATGATCCCTAGGTCAAATTTAAAACTGGGTCATGTGGGGTCAAAAACTAGGTCACCCACTCAGATCAAAGGAATACTTTTATACATTCTAGAGGCCGCATTCATTACCGTGTCTTCAAGAAAGTTGATCAGAATGTTTATCTTGATGATCCCTAGGTCAAGGTCGAATCTGGGTCATGTGGGATCAAAAACTAGGTTACATGCTCAAATCACATGAAAAGCTTGTTAACACTGTAGAGGCCACATTAATTTTATGATCCTGTCTTCATGAACTTGGTCAGAATGTTTATCTTGATGATCTCTATGTCATGTTCAAATCTGGGGCATGTGGGGTCAAAACTAGGTCACCTGGTCAAATCAAAGGGAAAGCTTGTTAACACTCAAGAGGCTGTAGGCCCAAATACTCGAGTGATCTATGGTCATCATGACCCTCTTGTTTATCAGATGTTAAAATTCTAGGGCTTCATACATTTTGGCTCACCTGAATCAAATGTTCAGGTTGAGCAATTAGTATAGAAATTCTATGACATATTTTGTCATGTAATTTATATTTTCTTTTTCAGTAGACAATACTTTCAAATGATACCAAAATTATATGAGCATAGTCGGCTTACCAGGCATCAATATTTGATATATTTTGATAGCACTGTTATATAGAACTTGCTTATTTGTGGATCGGATACCTTAAAAACATTACGTCATATAAATTCTAGGGAAAAAACTACTTACTATATACAGTCAACTTTCGAAAACTAGAACGGGTATTTTTTTAACAACCACAATCCTTGGAACACATCTTAAAGTCCCGATGGAATTCTTATATAATGTCATATGTTCTACTGCCGTAAATCCGAACACCGTAATTCAGAACTTTCGAACTGAAATGGTTGTCCCTACTATAAACAATATTTTCACACCTTTTCTTTCGAACCTTAGCCTGTGTGACTTCACACCTTGCCGAGTCAAGCCGCTAAGCTAAGTATCAACTGAGTGAAAACTGACATGTGTGCCAACTCCTTAATTACATCTAGGCCTAAAAAAAAAAAAAATTCTTTGTTTCCGGTAACATGCTCAAAAAAATTAGGGTAGGTAGGTCGGAAGCTTTTTGGGGGGATTTTTTTTGTTTTTATTAAGTGAGACTTTTCGGAAATAATTTTTTTGTCCAAAAAAAGAATGCAGATCAGGGTGTTATGCCTTTAGAACATTAGTAAGTTGATTTCTAACATCATTGACCATGTTTAAAGCATAAAAAGTGCAGTTTTGCAACTTTTTATTAAAAAGTTGAAAACAATATTCTTAATGGCCATAAAAACATTTAGGGATGGGCCAAAAATTTAGGGTAGGTCGGGATACCGGAAACAAACATTTTTTTATGCCTTTATATTACAGGTGACTTTTGTTTGCTACGCTAATTATCAGCTCAATTTAATTGAAACTTATTTTGCTAATTAAAGGCCTCTTAGAATAAAATAAATAAACTTGAAAGATTGTTTCATTCTCTTTTCAAACACTCATCAAATCTGCAATTGTGTTTTGATGCAATGTAAACGTCCGTATATAGCCTAGACGATAGTGATAATTGTATTCATTGGCGCATTAAGAATATAACTTATCCACATGTACATGTATTACATGAAGAATCAACTGTGACAAAAAACAGAAAAGAATTACGCTCAGACTTGTACCAGGCAAAATGTTTGTATTTGTTCTCGTTCATAATCTATGCATTTGAACAAAATAATATAGCATAATACGATAATGCATCAGGTCTTCATTATGTTTCACAGATTCGGACATAACCGTGTACGACCTAGAGTTGGAATGTCGCTGACTCGGTTACTGCTTCGTATGAACATTGCTCAGGAAACCTCGAACTACCAATTTTTAGAACAAATTTGGCTTCCCACGACGGTGTTCAAACTTTCGAGAGTCGACTGTATATATATATATCTATAAAAAGATTTGCAACATGAACTTTTTTAACTAAAACAACCTTCAGCTGACAGCTGTATGTCCTGCAGTCATGTTGCTGCAGTCAGATAAAGTTGCAGATATAAGTTTCCAGCAGATGCAGTGATCTATAGATTAGATAGGCTAAGCTGTTTACTGTGCAAAAAAAGTACCATTAAACATAGACACACATCGAGGTGTGTAAATTTTCTACTTGATTACTGTAAACTCATTAATTTTAATGGGGAACTTATTTTCTTTGATTTCATGATGACTTATTTTCATTGATTTTTTTGGGAGCTTATTTTCTTTGATTTCAAGATTGACTTATTAATCCCTACTGGTTGAAAACCAGTTTTGGGCACTATAGGAATGCGCTTTTCAATCATTCAGTCATTCCGTCCGTCTGTCTTTCCGTCCGTCTGTCTTTCCGTATGCTGATCATACAGATATCAAACTTTATATCTAAATGATTGCTAATGGTTAAAAGGTGACCATTCTTGTTGCGGAGGCCAGTAAGTCAAAGGTCAAGTTGACATTGGATCTGAAAACCATTTCCAGCCAGTAAGTGCGTTGTTTGTCAAACTTTCTAGGATGTTTGTCTGTATTCATTTGATGAACCGGATAATTTTGGGGTCTGTAGGTTACAGTTACTCCTTTGTTTTGTGGACTCCAAAACTTCACACGATGATTGTTTCTTATCTGAAGATGACCTTTAATGTTTAGAGGTCATAAGATAAAGGTCACTGCATTCCTAGTTACCATTTAGGTGCTTATGGTTCTGAATCTTTTAGAATTTTAATTTCTTGCTATGATAAAGTTTCCTTAAGTTGTCACATGCATGGAACTGAACTAAATTGCACTTTATTATGGTAAATGATTATTATGTCTCCCCCAGGAGACATATTGTTGTTGCCCTGTCCGTCCTTCCGTCCATCCGTCTGTATGTCACACTTCATTTCCGAGCAATATCTGGAGAACCATTTGACCTAGAACCTTCAAACTTCATAGGGTTGTAGGGCTGCTGGAGTAGACGAACCCTATTGTTTTTGGGGTCACTCCATCAAAGGTCAAGGTCACAGGGGCCTGAACATTGAAAACCATTTCCAATCAATAACTAGAGAACCACTTGACCCAGAATCTTGAAACTTCATAGGATAATTGGTCATGAAGAGTAGATGACCCCTATTGATTTTGGGGTCACTCCTTTAAAGGTCAAGGTCACAGGGGCCTGAACATTGAAAACCATTTCCGATCAATAACTAGAGAACCACTTGACCCAGAATGTTGAAACTTCCTAGGATGATTGGTCATGAAGAGTAGATGACCCCTATTGATTTTGGGGTCACTCCGTCAAAGGTCAAGGTCACAGGGGCCTGAACATTGAAAACCATTTCCAATCAATAACTAGAGAACCACCTGACCCAGAATGTTGAAACTTCCTAGGATGATTGGTCATAAAGAGTAGATGACCCTTATTGATTATGGGATCACTCCATCAAAGATCAAGGTCACAGGGGCCTGAAAATTGAAAACCATTTCTGATCAACAACTAGAGAACCACTTGACCCAGAATGTTGAAACTTCATAGGATGATTGTACATGCAAAGTAGATGACCCCTATCGATTTTGGGGTCACTCCATTAAAGGTCAAGGACACAGGGGCCTGAACATTGAAAACCATTTCCGGTCACTAACTTGAGAACCACTTGACCCAGATTGTTGAAACTTAATAGGATGATTGGTCATAAAGTGTAGATGACCCCTAACAATTTTGGGGTCACTCTGTGAAAGGTCAAGGTCACAGGGGCCGAACATTGAAAACCATTTCCGGTCAGTAACTTGAGAACCACTTGACCCAGAATGATAAAACTTTTGTAGGATGATTGGTCATGCAGAGTAGATGAACCCTAACGATTTTAGGGTCACTCTGTTAAAGGTGAAGGCCACAGGGGCCTGAACATGGAAAACCATTTCCAGTCAGTAACTTGAGAACCTCTCGACCCAGAATGTTGAAACTTCATAGGATGATTTTTCATGCAGAGTAAATGACCCTTATTGTTTTTGGGGTCACTCCGTTAAAGGTCAAGGTCACAGGGGCCTGAACATTGATAACCAGTTCCGATCAATAACTTGAGAACCACTTGACCCAGAATGTTGAAACTTCATAGGATGATTGAACATGCAGAGTAGATGACCCCTATTGATTTCTGGATCAGTCTATTAAAGGTCAAGGTCACAGTGGCCTGTTCATGTAAAATCATTTTTTGGAAATAACTTGAGAACCACTTGACCTACAATGTTGAAACTTAATAGGAGGATTGGACATGCAGAGTAGATGACCCCTATTTATTTTGAGGTCATTTGATCAAAGGTCAAGGTCACAGGAGCCTGAACAGTGACATGAGAACCACTAGGCCACGAATGTTGAAATTTAGCGGGATGACTGGACATGCCAAGTAGATTATCCCTATTGCAGCCAACCATCAGTGTCTCTTTGACTTTCGCTCTTGACCCCTATTGACTTCTTGCCTATAGGACTTTGCATTGGGGGAGACATGCGCTTTTTTACAAAAGCATTTTCTAGTTTTCTCTTACTTTATCAAAGGGAAAAAAGAGGACATAGAAATGGGTCGCATTCATCAGTCGCATTTTGTGTCTAGTTCGTCTGCCATCTTACCAGAAGAATTGAATTTTTTAAGTTAGCACAAATGTTCTCAGTGACCAGTCAACATTTCAAAGACATACAGTAGACTAATGCCTATAGTTCTACAGTCACACTTGTTGGCAAAAAATGTTAATAGCTTTAGCTTTGTGTCTGATCTGGTCCTTAAGTATGCCATTCATCAAAGGACTTTAATATTACTTCTGTGTTGTCCCTTATGGATGCCTTTTGTTTATATAGACCCTGAAAATTTGCAGGGAGATAGGTACGAGTATATTTTTGTTTTTTTCGTAATGGGGAGCAGGGCACTTAGAGTTGCCCTTGTCCTTCGGTCCGTCTTAATTTGTGTTGTGCGTATCTCCAAAACTATTGGACACAGAGTTATCAAAACTCCTAGGATTGTCATTCAGCATGTGATGTTTTAATTGGGATTTCACACATCCAGAGTTATGGCCCTTGACATAGTAAAAAATATATCTTTAAAGGCCTAAATGTTCGTGTAACATGTATCCCAGAAGTATTTGACCTAGGATTATGAAACGTAATAGGAACATTATTCAGCATTTAAAGTTGTGTGGAGTTTTGTTTTAGATTTCAGACAGATCAGAGTTATGGCCCTTGACTAAGTCGATGTTATGCTGAAAAGGGCTTAAAAGTATTTGAATTAGAAAATATAGCATGTGAAGTTGTGCACCTAGTGTTCTGTTCTAATATCAGCTTCTAATAAATGAATTTTAACATTATAGTTCTATCATAATGCTTATATTCCTTTGTATGACCTATATTACCGGGTAACTTAAGAAATATGTTTCTTAGTTCATCTGAGTTTTTGAGAGAAAAAAAAATGATGAGTTATTTTAAATATTGAGTTGGGGTTGGAGGGTTTATTAGGGGAAATATAATGGTATTTCACTCAAACACCTCCCACAACCAGATGACGTTTGTCGTGCAAGACACATGCTTACTTCAAGCTCAAGGTCAGTTTTGTGATGGTCGTAACTCTAACAATGTGTCACACATGTAGCTTCAGTTGTTGAATCAATATCTGTCACTTGTCAATTTTGTTAGTTTTCTTATGATTTGAATTACAAACAAAAGAGAGATGATTGTCAAGATCCAGGTAGAAATTTCTAAAAATATGTTGCCAGCAAAACATCCTTAGCAGCTGCCATATTTTTTTTCCCTGTTTTTCATGGAAATTAAGGAGATTTATACAACATCTTGATGGTATTGAATTCTTCATGTGAGGTAGCCATCCAGCTGGATTACGGAAGGTCGGTGGTTCTACCCAGGTGCCCGCTCGTGATGAAGTAATGCACAGAGGGGCACCTCCACCTGACTGAGAAAATTCCAGAGGTTTCCATGGAATATGTGTGAATTTCCATGGAAGTCTGGACTCTGGGGTATTCGGACAAAGTCTCCAGAGCTGGATATGGAATACTAATCTGTGGAGAAAATGTCCAGGGATTTCCAGAGTACTTTCCATGGACGATTTTTCGGAGTGATTCCACGGACGTCCATGAACAATTTTCTGGAGTTATTCCGCAGTGGTCCTCCAGGAAGTTCTGCTGACAGTATTATTCAATAGCAATAAATGTGATTTATTGGACTTTTTTTTGCAGTACATGTATAGTGAGCAATAACACTTCAATACAAGCAATATGAGTTTATTGCATGTGTTTCAAACACTATAATGATATATTATATGAACAAGAAAAAAAAATCTTTGCCAGTTAAAAGTGGCTGATTAGAATATTTTTAAGCATATACGTACTTGTGAACAAAGATTAGTTACACTTAGATAATGTTGAAATCATTTAAAGAGAGTACCTAAAGTCATTGTTTTCAGTATGCATGTTATTTATTAAATCTTTATGAAGCCTTTGGTTACTTTAGCATTCATTGTTTATGCTATGTAATGACTGATACACAAAGATACATGCATGTATTAATTAGCATAATTACAAATGTATGTATTGTTTCACTGGTCAGTCATGTAACAAACTTACTTGAGCAATTAATAAAATCCTCAATATTAACTTTGAACTGAATTACCTCACATAATAAAGTTTCACTAATTTCTACAGAACTTGTTAACATCAGACTTCCAGTTACACATTTTAAAAATTCCTCTGTAAGATCAGTTGATCTAATTGGCTGAACTTGATCACATGGTATTCCAAGTCTGTGGTAGTGAATGGCCACTTATTATTTTGAGGTCAGTGGGTCAAAGGTTACAGTGTTTGTCTGTTTAAAAAAAAAGAACTTTCTCATTATACACATCTTGACTTTGATGTTTCTTAGTCAAAGGTCAGGGTCAATGTCATGCAGATTGAGAAGATGGACATATTGTTATGTGATGGTGTTGGTCATCTGGATTGACAGTTTTGCTCCGCAGCCTCAGAATGCTTTCACCTATAATTCTCACACATGTTAGGCACATTGCTTTGGACTTACCATGCTCCACACAACAGTGCTCTTGTTGTAAATGAATTATCTCCCTTTATTGGATGTCTGGTCAGAGAAAACAGAACGAAGAAGAATACATGCAATCACTTCATATTGGCTTTCATAACTAAAGAAAAAAACAGCAGGGATTATATGTACAGGTTACCATGGAAACAGAAATTGTTAAAATAACACATTTAAGTCTGTACAAATCAGACAATTTTAGGCCAGAGAAAATAAATGTTTAGATTCTCATCCGAATTTTGAGAAAAAATGGGGCGGGTGGGCACTGTTTATTTTTTATTTTTGAATTTGGAAATATGGTATTGTGGAGGTCAATCTGACAAATTATATTTAAAATATCACTGTAATGATATTCTAGCGTGTATTGCTGTGTCTTTGAAATGCTTGTATATGTAAAATCCATTTTGATATGATTTTGAAATGAACAAAATAATTTTATGTCATAAACTTTTATCTTGTTTATAATGTAATAGTAAATCATTTTGTCTGATGTTTGATTGTATCCTATACAAAAAAGTAAATCTACAACAACAACAAATTAATATTTGTCTGTTCATTGTATTTGCAAATTCAAAATATATTTAGTTCTGTCGAAGTACAGTCACGATTTTTAAAGAAAACAATCAATCTGTCATTCCTGCTGAGCATGTGCTAAAAGCTATATACCCGTGGAACCGATGATGATCATATTGACTTTCGAGCTTAAAGTTTAAAATACGAGGAATCTAGTAGTTCTACACTTGAATAAAATCTGACATTTCTTAATTAAATTGTCTTTTCATTACCATAATATGTTAAACATTTTCTTTAAACTCTAGAATTATGCAATGTTTATAAAAGTGTACCAGTATCCGGACATGAAATTTTGGATATCTGGATTTTGACCAATAAAAAAATTCGAGGCGGGGGTTTCAGATAGGGGCGGGCGGGGATGAGAATCTAAAAACTTATTTTCTATTGCCTTACTATGTGTTAGATTTGCCTTGTTAATGCATGGTACAGTATACCAAGGCTTTGATATTTCAGATGCTTATTTCAATAAAATGATTTATTTCCATTGTTCTTTTACAGAAATACCTTGATGATGCGGACCGTGACAAGGAACGTTACAACAGAGAGATGGAAGCGTACCAGAAAACAGAGTCGTACAAACAGTTCAAGCAGCAACAGGAAAAACGCATGAAAGGTAAGACCATATTAAATACGAAATTAATCGGATGTTACTCTCGATAAAATCTTGGACAAGTTTGTTATTGGGTCATCCGGGGTAAAAAAACTAGGTCACCAGGTCAAATCAAAGAAAAAGCTTGTTAACACTCTACAGGTCACAATTTTGGCCCAATCTTAATGAAACTTGGTCAGAATGTTACCCTCAATAAAATCTTGGATGATTTCGATATTGGGTCATCCGGGGTCAAAAACTAGGTCACCAGGTGAAATCAAAGGAAAAGCTTGTTAACACTCTAGAGGTCACAATTTTGGCCCAATCTTAATGAAACTTAGAATGTTTCCCAAAATAAAATCTTGGACGAGTTTGATATTGGATCATCTGGGGTCAGAAACTAGGTCACCAGGTCAAATCATAGGAAAAGCTTGTAAACACTGTAGAGGCCACATTTATGACTGTATCTTCATGAATTTTTGGTCAGAATGTTAATCTTAATGGTCCCAAGGTCCAGTTTGAATCTGGGTCATGTAGGATCAAAAACTAGGTCACCAGGTCAAATCAAAGGAAAAGCTAGTTAACACTGTAGAGGCCACATTTATGACCTTATCTTAATGAAACTTGGTCAGAATGTTGATCTTGATGATCTATAGATCAAATTCCAGTCTGGGTCAGGTAGGGTCAAACACTAGGTCAAATCAAAGGAAAAGCTTGTTAACACTCTGGAGGCCACATTTATGACTGTATCTTCATGAAACTTAGTCAGAATGTTAATCTTGATGATCTTTAGATCAGGTTCGAATCTGGGTCATGTGGGGTTACAAACTAGGTCACTGGGTCAAATCAAAGGAAAAGCTAGGTAACACTTTAGAGACCACATTTATGACCATATCTTAATGAAACTTGGTCAGAATGTTAATCTTGATGATCTTTAGGTCAGTAGGTCAGGTGAGCGAGAGCGATACAGAGCCTTCATGGCCGTCTTGTTTAAAGAAGAGAGTAAGCCACACACAGGTCTAGTCACAAGTAATCCAAATATAAGGATTATTAATCTTTCCTCCTCCTTTGTGCCCACGTTTTTGCCCACACAATGAAACTTTGTGCCCACAAAATTAAATGATTCCACAGTATAAATTAGAGATCTTACTTAATTGTCTATACCCTATATATATATATATCTTGTGCATTATTCATTTTTATCAATAGAAAAATATGGCTATGGTAGACAATCATTCTTTTCGAATATTTTTTGATCATTTGTGTTCATTTCAGCTGAAATGGAAAAAGAAAGCAGTGGAGTAGAGGTAAGATTTTTCAGGGTTTTTTTTTTTTAGCTCACCAGAGCACAAAGTGCTCAGGGTGAGCTATTGTGATCGCTCACCGTCCGGCGTCCGTCCGTCCACACTTTCCTTTAAACAACATCTCCTCCTAAGCCAACAGGCCAATTTTGATGAAACTTCACAGGGATGTTCCTTGGATGGTGTTCTCTAAAATTTGTTCAAAGAATTGAATTCCATGCAGAACTCTGGTTGCCATGGCAACCGAAAGGAAAAACTTTAAAAATCTTCTTCTCAAAAACCAGAAGCCCTAGAGCTTAGATATTTGGTGTGAAGCATTGCCTAGTGGACCTCTACCAATTTTGTTCAAATCTTCACCCCGGGGTCAAAATTGACCCCGCCCCAGGGGTCACTTGATTTTACATAGAAAAATCTTAAAAAATCTTCTTCTCGAAAACCAGAAGCCCTAGACCTTAGATATTTGACATGTAGCATTGCCTAATGGACCTCTACTAAAGTTGTTCAAATCATGACCCCGGGGTCAAAATTGACCCCGCCCCAGGGGTCACTTGATTTTACATAGGAAAATCTTCAAAAAATTTCTAAAAATAAAGCAGAAGGCCTAGGTCTTAGATATTTCACATGTAGCATTGCCTAGTGGACCTCTACAAAATTTGTTCAAAATTGACCCCGCCCTAGGGGTCACTTGATTTTACATAGGAAAACCTTAAAAAATCTTCTTCTCAAAAAGCAGAAGCCCTAGAGCTTAGATATTTGACATGTAGCATTGCCTAGTGGACCTCTACTAAAGTTGTTCAAATCATGACCCCCGGGGTCGCTTGATTTTACATATGAAAATCTTCAAAAATTTTCTTAAAATAAACCAGAAGGCCTAGACTTAGATATTTCACATGTAGCATTGCCTAGTGGACCTCTACAACATTTATTCAAATCATGACCCCAGGGTCAAAATTGACCCCGCCCCAGGGGTCACTTGATTTTACATAGGAAAATCTTCAAAAAATTTCTAAAAATAAACCAGAAGGCCTAGGTCTTAGATATTTGACATGTAGCATTGCCTAGTAGACCTCTACAAAATTTCTTCAAATCATGACCCCGAGGTCAAATTGGCCCGCCCCATGGGGTTACTTGATTGTACATAGAAAAATCTTCAATATTTTCTAAAAATAAACCAGAAGGCCTAGAGCTTAGATATTCGATATGTAACATTGCCTAGTCGACTTCTACAACTGTGTTCAGATCATGACCCCCGGGGTAAAATTGGCCCCGTCCCAGGGGTTACTTGATTGTACATCGGAAAATTTTCCAAAAAATTTCTAAAAATCATCAGTTTGACATTTTAAACATATTACTCTGGTGAGCGATCCAGGGTCATCATGACCCTCTTGTTTTTAAGTCAAATTCAGTTGTAACAACAGGTATACATTGATTAAACACAATTCAGCAAAGGTTCATTAATGGTTAGATTAATTTTTAGAAATAAATTATACATAGTATAGTATTGATTAAATTTCATTTATGTTTGAAATCAGTTGTAAGGACCACTTCACGGACCAAGAAATTTTGTACATTTTGTTCTAGAAAGTTGAATCGAAATGCAGTTCATCTGTAAAATTTCCATGTGATAAATATGAAGTAGTAAGTTTAATTGTATTGAATATGTTTCAATAACATCATCTAGAAGAATGTCTTGGGACTACTTTACAGGGACTATTTTCTTTCATGTAAATTTACTTTACAGGAAGAGGAGGACAATGACACGAGTGCCTTTGAGATTCCTATCTTCACTGAAGAGTTCCTGGATCATAATAAAGGTAAACAGTAAACACAGGAATGTTTATGAGATAGGGATACCTTCTTGTGTGTATTAGACTGTAACAGGTTTTTAGCAAGTCGTAAGAGTTCCCCTGACAATAAAGTCTGAACAAATATTACAATTGTATAAACAAAGCTTCCAAAAGAGTATTCAGGGGCTTCAAGAGCAAATCACGTCTGCTGCAAAATTATGTCTGCTGTAAAATTATTAAATTATTTTGGCAGCAAATAGGTTGTTTCTTAGAAAGCTTGCTGTGCAGCAGTTCCACTGTTTGACATGAATTAAGGGATAAAGTCTGCTGCAAAATATTTGGCAGAAAATAGGTTATTTCTTGCAAAGCTTGCTATACAGTAGTCCCACTATGTGACATAAAATAGGTGGGTCCTACATATGCTCTTTCAAGTCTTAGAGTACACTATGTAACTGATAATGAATTTCAATGGTAGGACTTGCTATTAAACACCTGAGGGCAGAAACCCAATGTCAGTTTAGTGTATTTAGTAATTATGATGAAGCGTAATGTTACCCTACCTTTACAAAAGCAGACTAGATCTAGTATGGAATTAACAGAAACCTAACTTACTGTGAAATCATTAATATTCGTGGGGGACTAATTTTTGTGGATTTCGTGGTTGAGTCAATCCACGAAATTTAATCCCAAGGAACAAGTAAAATTCCCATTAATTTTATGCTCAAAAGTTGAATTCATATCCCCACGAAATTGCGGTTTGACCAAAACCACGAAATTTCATCCCCACGAAATTAAATGATTTTACAGTATAACAAAATTTTATATTATCAGATTTAGTAGGTCTTCGGCCATTTATTTTAGCTTTCAGTTAAGGAGATGTTGTTTGTTTTATTCTGACCAGGTTTGATATGGTGTCTACAGCACCTTGGTGTAATGCAGCCAACGAAGAAGTCATCAGATTTAGTAATTGTAAATTTGATAACTTATACCCAGTAATTTGTGTGAAATGAATAATAATCTATTTTAATGGACAAAAATGTCTGTTACAGCTAGAGAAGGTGAGCTGCGCCAGTTACGTAAGCAGACAACAGAGTTGGAAGAACAGAACGCCATCCTGAGTAAACATATAGAAAATATGAAGCAGGTAGGCAGTGGCACATATTCTTAAATTCTTGCAGTACATTTTTATGACTGTCAGAAGGATTAATACTTAAAACAATCCTTTGTTTCAGGCAACCTGAGGAAAGATGGCCTTTTTTCTGAAATTGAACCACAATGGCCCCTTTGATTTTGCTGTAATGTAGTAAGGTATATATTCAAACATAACAGTCGTCTTAAGCATTCTTGATGTTTTGTGCTTTGACACGTCTTCAAAAAAGAAAGAGGATGTTGGCCAAAACAAACTTTTTTGGGGTCGTCTTTAAAAGTATAGCTTGGATGTACAGTATGTTTAGCACAAAACCTATTAACTTAAAAAGCCTCGCCTTGTGAGAAAGACACACTTTGTGCTTTTCGCAGACATTTTTAGGGCAATACTCATAATTTTAAGGCACAAAAATATGAAACTGGAAAATACTTAGAACATAAATATGAAAATTTACAAGTTACATTAAGAACGGTATTTCTTATGTTCTTTTGTTATACATCTACAAATTTTCTATCTGAAATACAGCCAGTGAGTATTTCACTGATAAATACTATATCACACCCCGAACAAGTGCCTTATGGGATTTAGGTCTTGCAAAATCCTTACAAACCAAATACAACCATGCAGATACAGGTAAAGTTAACCTATACATGAAGGACATCAGTAACAAAGAAACGTTTCCAGACATGTTTTATTTTTGAATTGTTATTATTTTAGGCTATTGACAAACTTCAAGTTGAAGCGATACAACAGAGAAACAACAACATGGCATTACAAGGTCATCTAGATGCTCTACGTCAAACACTGACGGCAAACTTCAATAATATACCACTTCCTGGTACAGTATTGTTGTTTTCAGAAATGTATAATTTGCCTGATTAACCTTTTCTATGCTGGACTTGATAGATTTTGCCTTTGCGACCAGTGCAGATCATGATCAGCCTGCACATCCATGCAGTCAGATCAAGGTCTGCACTGTTTGCCATTCAGTCAGTATCTTTTTGGTATGCACCCCTTTTGACAGTTAATGGTACTGTACAAACTGAAAGAAGGACAAGTTCATTAAAGAAATTTAGCAGAGTAAGGTTAATATACAGTCAAATTTTGAAACCTACAATTCATGTCAACCAAAAAACTGCAAAATTATTTAATTTCCTGGGCATGAAATATGGATTTGGCTAAAGTGACTATTTCATTAGGCTATAAATTGTTTTATTTCAATTTCACAGTTAAAATGAACGGGAATTTATTTCTTTGTCCGGTTTATATCTGATGAATCGTCACAATAACGAAAATCGTATGAAATATCTGAGGAGTTTTGGCAACCATGAAAGTCATTGAATAGTAATCATTACACAGTAGCCACTTTTGTTGAAGCCACAAAATAAAATTAATTAATAGGAAGGTAGTTATATTATGATCATGTTTTAGATTCTATAACTAGCCTTCTTAAGCATGTATACAGATGGAGGTTGAAAGTTCAGTTCAGACCCTACAAGTCGTGGTCTTGCCCATCTCTGTATTACTGGTTTTTCTAAAGCAAACAGACTACCGGTAGTTTGGTTCAAATAAGGTTAAAATTCCAAATCCAACCATTGTTAAATCTCGTCAATTTCGTGGATTTAGTTGATACAGTACAACAACCTCTTCAGAGCGGACCCCTCTTAAGCAAAAACCTCTATAACACCATCATCAAAATTTCCCAAAGCTGAAATATACTATCAAATTTATCTCTCCAGAACAACAACCTCTATACACAGTCAATATTTGTATCTCCCAAAGGGTGTTGCTCCACGGAGGTTGCACTGTATATTATTAATTTCATTTCTTCATTACGATATAAGTCTGCAGATTGACACAACCTTTCAATCCATGAAAATCTCCCACCAATATATATCATTTTAAAGTATACTAAAAGCTTTTGCTATAATATGATTATTTTTCAGGGAGTAATGAGATACCGACGCTGGAGACGATAGATACATACATGGCACGACTTCACACCGTAATTCTGGAACAGCCGCAGAAAAATGAGAAGCTGATCGCTCAAGTTAGAGACATTGTTGGACGTCTTAATATAGACAGGTAGGTCTTGCATTTTGCCCCTAATTGATTACAGAGAAAATGTTTAAAAAAACAGAAGAATATTTTCGACATTAAATATTTGTCACTTTTAAAAAGGACGTTGACATCCGACATCTTAATAAGACAGGTAGGGATAGTATACTGGAACTTGGTACTTTCTGTTGAAATAATACTAACAAGGGGATTCAGGTTTTTTATAATGCCCCCAAAGGGAGGCATATTAGTTTTCAACTGTCCGTCCGTTAGTTCGTTTGTTCGTTCGTTCGTTTGTCACAACGTTAACTTTCTGCATAAAGGCACTTTACTCACGAACCACTGCACCCAGGACCTTCAAACTTCACGTGCTGATAGTACTTATTGAGTACACCACCCCTACTGACTTCGGGGTCACCAGGTCAAAGGTCAAGGTCACAGGGGCCAACGTTAACTTCTTGCATGAAGGCACTTTACTCGCGAACCACTGCACCCAGGACCTTCAAACTTCACTTGCTGATAGTACTTATTGAGTACACCACTCCTACTGACTTTGGGGTCACCAGGTCAAAGGTCAAGGTCACAGGGGCCTACGTTAACTTTTTGCATGAAGGCACTTTACTCACGAACCACTTCACCCAGGACCTTCAAACTTTACATGCTGATAGTACTTTATGAGTACACCAACCCTACTGACTTTGGGGTCACCAGGTCAAAGGTCAAGGTCACAGGGGCCAACGTTAACTTTTTGCATGAAGGCACTACATGCGAACCACTTCACCCAGGACCTTCAAACTTCACATGCTGATAGTACTTATTGAGTACACCACCCCTACCGACTTTGGGGTCACCAGGTCAAAGGTCAAGGTGCTGCGGGGGCATTTGTCACCATTAGTGACAGCTCTTGTTTCAGTCGTGTATTTGAATGGGACAACAAATCTGATTTTGAACTTTCACTGTTTTTAAACCCAATTGTATTAAATTGTAAAAAAATTCTGTAAATTTCAATAAATTATTCAGCTTTTTATCGCATTAACATTGTACCATAATATGAGCCGCGCCATGAGAAAACCAACATAATGGCTTTGTGAACAGCATGGATCCAGACCAGCCTGCGCATCCGCGCAGTCTGGTCAGGATCCATGCTGTTCGCTTTTAAAGCCAATTGGAATTGGTGAAACTGTTAGCGAACAGCATGGATCCTGACCAGACTGTGCAGATGCGCAGGCTGGTCTGGATCCATGCTGGTTGCAAAGCCACTATGTTGATTTTCCCATGGCACGGCTCATAACATTAAAAGTCTGTTCCGTCAATTAATGATTGGGAACTGTTTTCTGTTTTAGTACAAGTTAATGGAATTAGGGACTGTGCAGACGTGTATTCAGATGGCAGCATATGAACAACAGGAAAAAGACAAAATGTTGGATGTGCAGTGGCCCGCTAAGTATATATTAAGGATTATGTACAATATAATCTTCCTGGAAAATTGTGTGATACACTTGTCAGTTTGGCAAATAAACTGCAACTTTCTGCACGACTAGGATCAAAGTTTAGTGTTGAAATATGTCAAGAAGATCGTGAACTGTAGAATTTTGTGTCAGAATCGTTACCAGCTTGTTTCTTGTGACTGGTTTAGATACCATAGGTTCAAAATTATTTGGTTGAGCTTGTAACATATATATTTTTTATACGCCCGTTTGAAAAATGGGACGTATTATGGGAACGCCCCTGGCGGGCGGGCGGGCGGCGTCCACAGACCTTGTCCGGAGCATATCTTCTACATGCATGAAGGGATTTTGATGAAACTTGGCACAGTTGTTCACCATCATGAGACGGAGTGTCATGCGCAAGAACCAGGTCCCTAGGTCTAAGGTCAAGGTCACAATTAGAGGTCAAAGGTCAAATTCAAGAATGACTTTGTCCGGACCATATCTTCTTCATGCATAGAGGGATTTTGATGAAAGTTGGCACAATTGTTCATCATCATGAGAAGGAGTGTCATGCGCAAGAACCAGATCCCTAGGTCTAAGGTCAAGGTCACACTTAGAGGTCAAAGGATACAAGAATGAAAACTTTGTCCGGAGCATTTCTTCTTCATGCATAGAGGGATTTTGATATAACTTGGCACAATTGTTCA
Source organism: Mercenaria mercenaria (assembly GCF_021730395.1). Lineage (NCBI taxonomy): Eukaryota > Metazoa > Mollusca > Bivalvia > Venerida > Veneridae > Mercenaria > Mercenaria mercenaria. The sequence goes on from NC_069379.1 coordinate 33,109,199, forward strand.
CCACCATGAGGCGGAGTGTCATGCGCAAGAACCAGGTCTCTAGGTCTAAGGTCAAGGTCACACTTAGAGGTCAAAGGATACAAGAATGAAAACCTTGTCCGGAGCATTTCTTCTTCATGCATAGAGGGATTTTGATATAACTTGGCACAAATGTTCACCACCACGAGACGTAGTGTCATGCGCAAGAACCAGGTCCCTAGGTCTAAGGTCAAGGTCACACTTAGAGGCCAAAGGTCAGATACAAGAATGACTTTGTCCGAAGCATTTCTTCTTCATGCATGGAGGGATTTTGATGTAACTTGACACAATTATACACCATCATGAGACGAAGTGTCATGCGCAGTTCCCTTCTTTCGAATTACTTCCCTTTGTTGTTACTATAAATAGCTTATATTGTAACTTTTTCATTACTAGTCGTAGGGAAAAATCGAGACCACTTTTCTGTAGTACAACATGCATGCTACATCCAATTTTGAGGTGTATTTTGACCAGTCTCTACCTGGTAAAGATTTTTGTGAGGACTTACAATTTTTTTTTTTGATTTTTTTTTTTTTTTTTTTTTTTTTTTTTTTTTTTTTTTTTTTTTGTTAAGATTAACTTCCCTTAGTTGTTACTATAAATAACTTATATTGTAACTTTTTTATAACTGACCGTAGGGAAAAACCAAGACCACTTTTCTGTGTTACAACATAGATGTTACTTTCCAATTTTAGGTGTATTTTAAGGTATCTCTACCTGGTAAGGAGTTTTTTTGTGGACTTAGAAAAACAAAACACTTAGTTATTACTAAACAACCACAAAATTAAAATTCCATTTGCAAATACAGGTGCTAGAGTAAAGAAATTTGCTGTGACGGGCGTATATTGTGACATTCTTGCACTCTTGTTTGTATGTATTTTTAAGCTAGCAGGATTTAAAATATAGGCATGTATATACCATGGGGACCAGTGCTGGAACCTTATAATCTAGTCATATGATGGCAGACAGGTTATGAAACTCGTTTATGGCCCCCTTTGTTGATGAGGGGGTAAATTGGTTTGCTTATTGTCTGTCAGTTGGTAGACCATTTGGTTTCCAATTAATATCTTGAGAAGAGAAGACTTTGTCTCACTAAAAGTCATGCATTATAGGGCGATTGCCTGGCGTCAGTAGATGAACCAGATTGTAGTGGGGTCAGTAGGTAAAAAAATCAAGGTCACCTTGAAACTGAAAATTATTTCTGCTCAGTAACTAAAGAACTTCAAAAATGAGACAGGCCATCATGGGGGCATATTTGTTTTACAAACAGCTCATGTTCTTCATTTTAAATAGCCATCTATTACAGACACAAACATTATCACAGAAACAAACGATTGCATTAAAAAAATGCATCACCGTGTTTACAACTTGATACTGCTGGTCATGAAAATTGTGTATGCTAAAATAAAGATTTTTCCAGATAGAAATGGTAAAAGAATAAGGTATTGAAAGTTGCACAAGCAATACAAATTAGTGTAATGTTTGAAATGTTGCATTTAATTGAGAGGGCTACATGTTTATTTTATGCATTTATGATAATTTTGCCAGTTACTTTTGTTTTGTGTGATTTGTATGAATGTACTTGAGTCAGGAAACGAAATTAAATTCATTTAAAAGATAGTTTTGTTGTTCTATTAAAAAATGTACCCTCACATGTAATGAACTGTGGACTATTTGCTTGAGTGAGTGAGAAATCACTACAGGACTTAAACTAGCCCAAAGAGCTACGGTCTCCAAACTTGCATCATCTTGGGTTATCATGAGAAAGCCATCATCATGAGATTTGCTGAAGGTGTGGTTCTACCTAGAAGCCTGACCCTGCCTAAAATACTGCCTTCTGAGGCATGTAATGTCTTCCCCCTGGAGGAGCATTTCCTGTCTTTCTCTTTGCCTGTAAGGCCTTTGTCTCCAGAACTTCACAATTGCCTGTTTCTGGAATAAGGAGTCCTGTTTCATTGGGTCAGGTCAAGTTATCAAATGACTGAAAAGTTTCAGATCAGTTTTGTTTTACGTTGGCAATTTACTTCATTAACTGCAAGAGAAATGAGGTAAAGGATGTAAATGTGACAAGAGGTAAATGAAATGTGCCCCTTTGCTAAAGCTTAGCTATAGAATTGAATGAGCTCTAGCTAATAATGAGTCCTAATACAGGGAGACTACTTACAACCACCACACAGCACAAAGAGGAGCAAACCGGGTTTATTTGTGAGAATGTTTAGTCCATACATTCATAGCTCGAGAGGATTTTTCATCTGTACTTATAAGACGACGAGGACTTTTTGTCCATATATTCAGCATTCAACAGAATTGTTTTGAACATATATACAGAGGTTAAGATGATCTTTTGTCCATCATTCAGAATTTTAGTGATTTTTCAGCATGTTACTGGGTCAACCTTTGCCTAAATGATTCCCAGCCCTAAGGTTACTAAGCCCAGTCTGGAGTCTTGAGACACAAGCATTCCATTGGTCCATTTTGAGCTCTCTCTTGAAAATTACCAATAGCAAGCAATATTTCAGACTGGTTTTACATTGTATTTATCTTTACATGATGTAAATATATGGGGAAATGCACAAATTCAAACAAAGTTTCATAAAAAATATTTATTTCCAAGCAACCAATGCAAGATTTCTAGGTGATATGAGTTCATCAAACACAGGTATAACGTCCGCATGTAGGCCTTGTTCGCAAAGCCACTGTTTTCTGTCGAGGTATATCAGGGACTCTATAACTGGCTGGAGGAGGTACTGCAAAGCCTGAAATGAAAATATATAAACCAAGGTTTGACATTCATCCACAAAAAATTTTGTTGGTTTTATATTATCCTTTTAGGACATGTATTAAAGAAAGATCAGTTGACATAAATTCTTGGAACAAGTTCAAATTTGTTCTTGGCTATTAACTTTCAACTTTCCAACAATGAGACATACTTTCTTTTATGCCCTAATACACTATGTAAAAGGTAATTTCTATTTTTTTTTTTAGTTCACCTGTCACATAGTGACAAGGTGAGCTTTTGTGATCACCCTTCGTCCATCGTGTGTGCGTCTGTGCATCCATCCATCCGTCCGTCCGTCAACAATTTCTTGTCTGCATGATAATGGTTTCATTTATGATTTTATTTTAACCAAACTTACACACAACTTGTATCACCATAAGATCTCGGTTCCTTTCTTGAACTGGCCAGATCCCATTATGGGTTCCAGAGTTATGGCCCCTGAAAGGGCCAAAATCAGCTATTTTGACCTTGTCTGCACAATAGCAGCTTTATTTATGATTTGATTTTTACCAAACTGGCACACAACTTGTATCACCATAAGATCTTGGTTCCTTTCTTGAACTGGCCAGATTCCATTATGGGTTCCAGAGTTATGGCCCCTGAAAGGCCCAGAATTAGCTAGTTTGCCCTTGTCTGCACAATAGCAGCTTCATTTATGATTTGAATTTAATCAAACTTGCACAAAACTTGTGTTGCCATAAGATCTCAGTTCCTTTATTGAACCGGCCAGATCCCCTAATGGGTTCCAGAGTTATGGCCCCTGAAAGGGCCAAAATTAGCTATTTTGACCTTGTCTGCACAATTGCAACTTCATTTATGATTTGATTTTAACCAAACTTACAAACAACTTGTATCACCACAAGATCTTGGTTCCTTTCTTAAACTGGACAGATTCCATCATGGGTTCCAGAGTTATGGCCCCTTAAATGTCCAAAATTGGCTATTTTGGCTTTTGCAGCCATATAGAGACTTCATTTATGGTTTTATTTGATACAAACTTCCAAAATATCTTCAACAACAATAAATCTTGGATTCCATGACAAATCAGATCCATTCGTAGTTTCCAGAGTTATTTTATATCTGATTACCTCCCCTGATTGTAGTCAAAATGGATTTATATCAGTAAGTACTTATAGGACTTATTTGAAATTTCATTATTGTCATAAGTTGGACCGAGCCAATCAGGGTAGATAACTGTGGACTGATTTTATGTCAAATTACCTCCCTTTATTTCTGAAATTAAAATGGGTATATCTCCGTAACTAATGAAGATAACTGAAATTTCATTTATGTTAACAGATTTATTTGGCAGATCCTTCTTTTGTTAACTTACAATAATTTTCTTTTGAATTACTTCCCTTTTACGTTACTATAAATAGCCTATTTTTAGTAACTTTTTTATTATTGGCCATAGGGAAAAACCGAGACCACTTTTCTGTGCTACAACATGGATGGTACCTCCAATTTTTAGGTGTATTTTGACATATCTGTACCTTGTAAGAATTTTGTTTTTTATACCCCAACCAAACATGTTTGAGGGGGGTATATAGGAGTCAGTTTTGTCACGTCGCGTCCCGTCCCGTCCCGTCGCATCCCGAAATCTATTATCTCAGTTATTACCAAATGGATTTGATTCAAACTTAAAATACATGTTCCACCTTATCACCCACATCATGTGACACAAGGTGCATAACTCTTGACACCAAGTTTTCATGAATTATGTCCCCTTTTACTTAGAATTTAAGGTTAATTTTGTTGTATTTTCACTATATCTCAGTTATTACTAAATGGATTTGATTCAAACTTAAAATAGATGTTCCACCTCATCATCCACATCATCTGACACAAGGTGCATAACTCTGACACCAATTTTTTATGAATTATGCCCCTTTTTACTTAGAATTTAAGGTTGATTTTGATGTATTTTCACTATATCTCAGTTACTACTGAATGGATTTGATTCAAACTTAAAATAGATGTTCCACCTCATCACCCACATCATGTGACACAAGGTGCATAACTCTGACACCAAGTTTTCATGAATTATGTCCCCTTTTACCAAGAATTTAGGGTTAATTTTGTTGTATTTTCACTATATCTCAGTTATTACTAAATGGATTTGATTCAAACTTAAAATAGTTGTTCCACCTCATCACCCAGATCATGTGACATAAGGTGCTTAACTCTGACATAAATTTTTTATGAATTATGTCCCCTTTTACTTTAAATTTAAGGTTGATTTTGATGTAATTTCACTATATCTCAGTTATTACAAAATGGATTTGATTCAAACTTAAAATAGATGTGCCACCTCATCACCCACATCATATGACACAAGGTGCATAACTCTGACACCATTTTTCATGAATTATGCCCCTTTTTACTTAGAATTTAAGGTTAATTTTGATGTATTTTCACTATATCTCAGTTACTACTGAATGGATTTGATTCAGACTTAAAACAGATGTTCCACCTCATCACCCACATCATGTGACACAAGGTGCATAACTCTGACACTAATTTTTCTTGAATTGTGTCCCCTTTTACCTAGAATTTAAGGTTAATTTTGATGTATTTTCACTATATCTCATTCTGATTGGCTCAGAGCCAACGGGAAGTAACCTTTTTTAACTTTTGTACTGAATTTCTTCCCCTTAAATTCCAGGAATTAGTCTATTTTTAGAAATCCTATTTTTAGATTTTCAAGATTTTAGGTATTTTTCTAACTTTTTAGCTCACCTGTCACAAAGTGATAAGGTGAGCTTTTGTGATCGCGCGGCGTCCGTCGTCCGTCGTCCGTCCGTGCGTGCGTGCGTGCGTCCGTAAACTTTTGCTTGTGACCACTCTAGAGGTCACATTTTTCATGGGATCTTTATGAAAGTTGGTCAGAATGTTCACCTTGATGATATCTAGGTCAAGTTCGAAACTGGGTCACGTGCCGTCAAAAACTAGGTCAGTAGGTCTAAAAATAGAAAAACCTTGTGACCTCTCTAGAGGCCATATATTTCACAAGAGCTTCATGAAAATTGGTCAGAACGTTCACCTTGATGATATCTAGGTCAAGTTCGAAACTGGGTAACGTGCCTTCAAAAACTAGGTCAGTAGGTCAAATAATAGAAAAACCTTGTGACCTCTCTAGAGGCCATATTTTTCATGGGATCTTTATGAAAGTTGGTCTGAATGTTCATCTTGATGATATCTAGGTCAAGTTCGAAACTGGGTCACGTGCGGTCAAAAACTAGGTCAGTAGGTCTAAAAATAGAAAAACCTTGTGACCTCTCTAGAGGCCATATATTTCAAGAGATCTTCATGAAAATGGGTCAGAATGTTCACCTTGATGATATCTAGGTCAGGTTCGAAAGTGGGTCACGTGCCTTCAAAAACTAGGTCAGTAGGTCTTAAAATAGAAAAACCTTGTGACCTTTCTAGAGGCCATATATTTCACAAGATCTTCATGAAAATTAATCAGAACGTTCACCTTGATGATATCTAGGTCAAGTTCGAAACTGGGTCACGTGCCATCAAAAACTAGGTCAGTAGGTCAAATAATAGAAAAACCTTGTGACCTCTCTAAAGGCCATATTTTTCATGGGATCTGTATGAAAGTTGGTCTGAATGTTCATCTTGATGATATCTAGGTCAAGTTCGAAACTGGGTCACGTTCGGTCAAAAGCTAGGTCAGTAGGTCTAAAAATAGAAAAACATTTTGACCTCTCTAGAGGCCATATATTTCATGAAATCTTCATGAAAATTGGTCAGAATGTTCACCTTGATGATATCTAAATCAAGTTCGAAAGTGGGTCACGTGCCATCAAAAGCTAGGTCAGTAGGTCAAATAATAGAAAAACCTTGTGACCTCTCTAGAGGCCATATTTTCCATGGGATCTGTATGAAAGTTGGTCTGAATGTTCATCTTGATGATATCTAGGTCAAGTTCGAAAGTGGGTCACGTGCCGTCAAAAACTAGGTCAGTAGGTCAAATAATAGAAAAACCTTGTGACCTCTCTAAAGGCCATATTTTTCAATGGATCTTCATGAAGGTTGGTTTGAATGTTCATCTTGATGATATCTAGGTCAAGTTCGAAACAGGGTCATGTGCGGTCAAAAACTAGGTCAGTAGGTCTAAAAATAGAAAAACCTTGTGACCTCTCTAGAGGCCATACTTGTGAATGGATCTCCATAAAAATTGGTCAGAATGTTCATCTTGATGATATTTAGGTCAAGTTCGAAAGTGGGTCACGTGCCATCAAAAAGGGAGGTCAGTAGGTCAAATAATGAAAAAACGTTTGACCTCTCTAGAGGCCATATTTTTCATGGGATCTGTATGAAAGTTGGTCTGAATGTTTATCTTGATGATATCTAGGTCAAGTTTGAAACTGGGTCAACTGTGATCAAAAACTAGGTCAGTAGGTCTTGAAATAGAAAAACCTTGTGACCTCTCTAGAGGCCATACCCTTGAATGGATCTTCATGAAAATTGGTCAGAATGTTCACCTTGATGATATCTAGGTCAAGTTCGAAACTGGGTCACGTGCCTTAAAAAACTAGGTCAATAGGTCAAATAATAGAAAAACCTTGTGACCTCTCTAGAGACCATATTTTTCAATGGATCTTCATGAAAATTGGTTAGAATTTTTATCTTGATAATATCTAGGTCAAGTTCAAAACTGGGTCACATGAGCTCAAAAACTAGGTCACTATGTCAAATAATAGAAAAAACGACGTCATACTCAAAACTGGATCATGTGGGAAGAGGTGAGCGATTCAGGACCATCATGGTCCTCTTGTTTATTATAAGTCCTATGTAAAAAGTAAATACATTTTTCTGTGGTAACATGGGTCGGTAAGACATTTTTTTTGTATTCACTTTTAGTGTATCTCTAATATTAGAGATTTAATATATTTACTGGTATTACTATACTAGTATTATACTAGTATTACTTATATGTGGAAGCCCAGGATGAAGTACTCCAAAGACTAAGTATTTTCAAGATTTCTTATGGTTGCCATTCTTCTGTGACAAGACCGTATGGTGGGGGTATGAGTCACTCATGTGACAGTTCTAGTTCTTTTTGGTTAAATTTCTTTCCTTTGTTGTTCCTGTCCTTTGGACTTAGATATTTTTTCTGAGGACCTTCTTGTCCTCAAGTGCAATGATAACAGGTGAGCGATATAGGGCCATCATGGCCCTATTGTTTATATATTTCATGTAAATGTTACCGATATTGAAGTAGGAGTGAGCACAGTTTATAACAGTTTCTCTCTCCAATTAACTGTTTCAGACATAGTAGAGATGTGGAAAAATTCTTTGAGCCATCGCAGCTTATGAAGCTGTTTATTTCTTTAGCCTTTCGAAGCATTTTTAGAAATAAATTTTGGTTTTCAAGGGTGTTGGGGAACCCGTATAAACCATTTTCCCTGGATATCAGGGCAGACAGCTGAACTATAGTCTTCAGCCAAACAGCTTCTCACAAAACTATGAAATCAACCCGCCACCTCTGAGAATTCTTTTATCTGTTCCTCAAAGGTGTACAAAATGTAAGAATCCAAATACAGTAATACCTATCTGAAAATACCACCCTTCAGAAGTAGAAAGTGATCTTTACTGGCAGGTGTTTACTCTATAAGGGTAAATTTACACTACTGACCATTATCATGTTGGACACCACTAATTCTGCCTTTGCGACTAGTGTAGATTGCAATCAGCCTGCACATCTGTGCAGTCTGCATTGTTTGCCATTCAGTGAGTACTTTTTTGATAAGCACCTCTTTTAACAGTTAATGGTACTGTCCAAATTGAAAGATAGATAAGTTTATTATAGAAATTTAGCAGGATAACAGTTAATGGAGAACCAAGAGAATATAGTGGCCTTTATAAGCAGGTTTTATAGAGAAGTGACCTGTATCTGGAGGTGGTCCTTAGCATATGTCTGACAGTACACTCAAATTATACATTAACCTTGACCCTGCTAAATTTCTAAAATGGACTGGTCTATCATTCAGTTCAGGCAGTACCATTTATTACTTGAACGGGGTGTTCACTGAAAATTTACAGACTGAATAGCAAGCAGTGCAGACCATGATCTTGGTCTGCACTGGTCACAAAGGCAGAATCACCTGCCACCAGCAAGCTAAAGGATAAGGTTCTTTTTAACATGACTTGGCTCTTAACTTACTGTTAAGGGCTCAATCAGACAGAAGTATTGCTGGTAGTGGTCGTATTTCTCCTGCATTGTGTCCTTGAAAAATTGTTTAAATTCTTCTGTTGATACTGAAACAAAAACAAGATTTTCAGTATCAAAATATGCTTTTTCATCAACAGCTCTAAACAGGCAAATGAATAAAAGGAAAAGGAAGGAATAAATCTGGCTTTACTGAGACAGCAGCAAGTAAAATAATGTTAGAGTCAGTTTCTTCAAGTATAACACCAAGGCCACATGAACCAGCTTATAGTGGTTAATAAAACAGTGTGTCTGATCAAATTTTGGTGCATAGCTGTCATAAGAAGAAATTCTTTAAAAGTTTTTTAGCTCACCTGTCACATAGTGACAAGGTGAGCTTTTGTGATCACCCTTCGTCTGTAGTCTGTGCGTGCGTCCGTCCGTCCATGCGTGCGTCAACAATTTCGTGTCTGCATGACAGTGGTTTCATTTATGATTTTATTTTAACCAAACTTGCACACAACTTGTATCACCATAAGATCTCGGTTCCTTTCTTGAACTGGCCAGATCCCATTACAGGTTCCAGAGTTATGGCCCCTGAAAGGGCCAAAAATAGCTATCTTGACCTTGTCTGCACAATAGCAGCTTTATTTATAATTTGATTTTTACCAAACTGGCATACAACTTGTATCACCATAAGATCTTGGTTCCTTTCTTGAACTGGCCAGATTCCTTTATGGGTTCCAGAGTTATGGCCCCTGAAAGGGCCAGAATTAGCTATTTTGACCTTGTCTGCACAATAGCAGCTTCATTTATGATTTTATTTTAACCAGACTTGCACATAACTTGTATCACTATAAGATCTTGGTTCCTTTCTTGAACTGGCCAGATTCCTTTATGAGTCTCAGAGTTATGGCCCCTGGAAGGGCCAGAATTAGCTATTTTGACCTTGTCTGCACAATAGCAGCTTCATTTATGATTTGAATTTAATCAAACTTGCACAAAACTTGTGTTGCCATAACATCTCAGTTCCTTTATTGAACTGGCCAGATCCCATTATGGGTTCCAGAGTTATGGCCCCTGGAAGGGCCAGAATTAGCTATTTTGACCTTGTCTGCACAATAGCAGCTTCATTTATGATTTGAATTTAATCAAACTTGCATAAAACTTGTGTCGCCATAAGATCTCAGTTCCTTTATTGAACTGGCCAGATCCCATTATGGGTTCCAGAGTTATGGCCCCTGGAAGGGCCAGAATTAGCTATTTTGACCTTGTCTGCACAATAGCAGCTTCATTTATGATTTGAATTTAATCAAACTTGCATAAAACTTGTGTCGCCATAAGATCTTGGTTCCTTACTTGAACTAGCCAGATTCCATCATGGGTTCCAGCGTTATGGCCCCTTAAAAATCCAAAATTGGCTATTTTGGCTTTTGCAGCCATATAGAGACTTCATTTATGGTTTTATTTGATACAAACTTCCAAAATATCTTCAACAACAATAAATCTTGGATTCCTTGACAAATCAGATCCAATCGTAGGTTCCAGAGTTATTTTATATCTGATTACCTCCCCTGATTGTAATCAAAATGGATTTATATCAGTAAGTACTTATAGGACTTATTTGAAATTTCATTATTGTCATTAGTTGGACTGAGCCAATCAGGGTAGATAACTATGGACTGATTTTATGTCAAATTACCTCCCTTTATTTCAAATTAAAATGGGTATATCTTTGTAACTAATGAAGATACTGATCTAAAATTTCATTTATGTCAACAGATTTATATGGCAGATCCTTCTTTTGTTCACTTACAATAATTTTATTTTTAATTACTTCCCTTTTATGTTACTATAAATAGCTTATTTTTAGTAACTTTTTTATTATTGGCTGTAGGGAAAAACCGAGACCACTTTTCTGTGGTACAACATGGATGGTACCTCCAAGTTTTATGTGTATTTTGACATATCTGTACCTTTTAAGATTTTTTTTTTCTTTTTGGTTAAATTTCTTCCCTTTCTGTTCCTGTCCTTCGGACTTAGATATTTTTTCTGAGAACAAAAAGTGCAATGATAACAGGTGAGCGATATAGAGCCATCATGGCCCTCTTGTTGTATTTTTAGCTCTAGCGGCCCCTACTAGCAAACAAGACTTTGATCAAATTTTAGACAGCTTTACCCAAGAACCCTGTGTGCAGGCCAATTAAGTTTGGTATATATATCCATAATGCAGTTTAGGTTATGTAAACACTTTTTTTTATTTTTTACTACATTTTTAAACTGCTTTTATTTCATTATTCAACAGGCAACAGACATATTTCCCTTGTAGTGGATGGATAATGGAAATCGGCAATTTCCATACATTTAAGAATTCTCCATATGCAATGTCGGCATTCTCCATTTTTGATGGAAAGCTTTGTGCATGTTGAGCTATATAACATCCAACAAATGCCAACTTGCCTAATGAGAAATTGCAAAATGTAACAATGAGTCCACTACCTTTAGAAAATCAACATCAGTTGTATATTTTAGGAGAAAATGCTTTGAAATATTCATGAAAGCTTGTTTCTCTGCTCACAGATACAAGGCAAAAATAAAATCATCGAAAATATTTCCCAATCTATGGTACATAAATGTGAACTCTGCAACAGTACCTTCATCAGGTTTGTGAATATGTTGGAAGACAGCATCAGTATATCTGGTGAATGACTCATAGTCCCCTTTATGTGCCAGTTTCCTCACATTTTTCTTCAACTGAAACATCTTGTCACCTGTAGTTAAACAAAACAAAACCAGCAATAAATAAAATAAAATAAAAACACTGTAAAACGTGTATTAGACTACTTCAGAATCTGTCCTTTCTGATCTTAACATTTGCAGTGTATTTTAGCCTATGAATATTAAAGAAAACCTGTAAACGATGATCATTTTATGGCTCTACTAAGACCTGGTTTCACTGTATATTGTAAATAAAGAAACTGAAAATAGGTGGGATGAAATACATGTAACTTGATTTCTTTAATGAATGTGAAAAGTTATGTAGGCAAAGTCTCAAAATATTTTTGAAAAGGGAAACTATCTAATATCTAATTCCTGCTCTAAAATTTATAGGTTGCAACTCTCAAATTTTGGAAAACTTCTGAAATAAAGTGTAAATAAAAAAGAAATTAGTAAATTATGCATCCACATTACTTTTTTGTAAACAAGAGCTGTCTGTAAGACAGCCAAGCTCGACTATTCGAAATATTGTCACAGAAGCAGGAAATTATTACCCAAAATGTTAAATATCAAAAGAGTTTTAAGTTCGAAAGGGGACATAATTTGACCAAAATGCATATCAGAGTTATGGAACTTGATGTTATCAACTAGTTTTATATCCCCGAAGAAACAGCTCTTGTTTACAAAAAAGTAATGTGGATGCATGATTTACTAATTTCTTTTTTATTTACACTTTATTTCAGAAGTTTTCCAAAATGCATATCAGAGTTATGGAACTTGATGTTATCAACTAGTTTTATAACCCCGAAGAAACATGTTAAGTTTAAATTCAATATCTGCATTAGTTTTGGGGATAGTAACTTGCATGTAAAACTTTAACCAGAATTTTCTAAGTCCAAAAGGGGGCATAATTTGCTCAAAATACATGTTAAGAGTTATGGAACTTGACCCAGTGAGGTTGGTAATTGACCTAGAAAAAGAATAAATAAGTTTCAAAGCTATATGCCTTTTGGTAATGGCTGTATGTACTTGCACGCAAAACTTTAACCAGGATTTTCTAAGTCTAAAAGGGGGCATAATTTGCCCAAAATACATGTCAGAGATATGGGACTTGGTGCTATCAACTAGTTTTATAACCCCGAAGACACATGTGAAGTTTCAATTTAATATCTGTAGTAGTTTTGGAGATAGTTACTTGCATGTAAAACTTTAACCAGGATTTTCTAAGTCCAAAAGGGGGCATAATTTGCCCAAAATACATGTCAGAGTTATGGGACTTGACCCAGTGAGGTAGGTAATTGATCTAGAAAAAGAAAAAATAAGTTTCAAATCTATATGCCTTTTAGTAATAGCTGTATGTACTTGCACGCAAAACTTTAACCAGAATTTTCTAAGTCCAAAAGGGGGCATAATTTGGCCAAAATACATGTCAGAGTTATGGGACTTGACCCAGTGAGGTAGGTAATTGATCTAGAAAAAGAACAAGAGGGCCAAGATGGCCCTAGGTCGCTCACCTAAGAAACACTCCATAACAGTGTAAAACATGTTTGACCTAGTGATTTCATGGAAACAAATATTCTGACCAATTTTCATTAAGATTGGACCAAAAAATTGGTCTCTTGCGATAAAACAAGCATTTTCTTAGATATGACCTAGTTTTTGACCCTAGATGACCCATGTTCAAACTCGACCTAGATTTTATCAAGGCAATCATTCTGACCAAAATTCATGAAGATCAACTGAAAAATACAGCCTCTATCACATACAGAAGTTTTTTCTTTGATTTGACCAAGTGACCTAGTTTTTGACCTCAGATGACCCATATTCAAATTCGACCTAGATTTCATTAAGGCAATCAACCTGACCAAATTTCATAAATATCAACTGAAAAAAACAGTCTCTATCGCATACACAAGATTTTTCTTTAATTTGACCTAGTGACCTAGTTTTTGACCTCAGATAACCCATATTCAAAAGCGACCTAGTTTTCATCAAGGCAATCACTCTGACCAAATTTCATGAAGATCAATTGAAAAATACATCCTCTATTGCATACACAATGTTTTTCTTCGATTTGACCTAGTGACCTAGTTTTTGACCCCAGATGACCCATTTTTCGAAATCAACCTAGATTTTATCAAGGTAATCATTCTGGCTAAATTTCATGAAGATCAGTTGAAAAATACAGCCTCTATTGCATTCACAAGGTTTTTCTTTGATTTGACCTAGTGACCTAGTTTTTGACCCCAGATGACCCATTTTCGAACTTGGTCTAAATTTCACCAAGGCAATCATTCTGACCAAAATTCATGAAGATCAATTGAAAAATACAGCCTCTATCGCATACACAAGGTTTTTACGTGATATGACCTAGTGACCTAGTTTTTGACCCCAGATGACCCATTTTCGAACTCGGCCTAGATTTCATCAAGGTAATCATTCTGACCAAAATTCATGAAGATCAATTGAAAAATACCGCCTCTATCGCATACACAAGGTTTTTCTTTGATTTGACCTAGTGACCTTGTTTTTGACCCGAGATGACCCATTTTCGAACTCGGCCTAGATTTCATCAAGGCAATCATTCTGACCAAAATTCATGAAGATCAATTGAAAAATACAGCCTCTATCGCATACACAAGGTTTTTCTTTGATTTGACCTAGTGACCTAGTTTTTGACCCGAGATGACCCATTTTCGAACTCGGCCTAGATTTCATCAAGGTTATCATTCTGACCAATATTCATGAAGAAGAATTGAAAAATACAGCCTCTATCGCATACACAAGGTTTTTCTTTGATTTGACCTAGTGACCTAGTTTTTGACCCGAGATGACCCATTTTCGAACTCGGCTTAGATTTCATCAAGGTTATCATTCTGACCAATATTCATGAAGATTAATTGAAAAATACCACCTCTATCGCATACACAAGGTTTTTCTTTGATTTGACCTAGTGACCTAGTTTTTGACCCGAGATGACCCATTTTCAAACTCGGCCTAGATTTCATTAAAGTTATCATTCTGACCAATATTCATGAAGATTAAATGAAAAATACAGCCTCTATCGCATACACAAGGTTTTTCTTTGATTTGACCTAGTGACCTAGTTTTTGACCCGAGATGACCCATTTTCGAACTCGGCCTACATTTCATCAAGGTTATCATTCTGACCAATATTCATGAAGATTAATTGAAAAATACAGCCTCTATCGCATACACAAGCTAAATGTTGACAGACGACGGACGACGGACGACAGACGACAGACGACGGACGCCGGACATCGAGCGATCAGAAAAACTCACCTGAGCATTGCTCAGGTGAGCTAAAAAATAAGTTTCAAATCTATATGCCTTTTAGTAATGGCTGTATGTACTTGCACGCAAAACTTTAACCAGAATTTTCTAAGTCCAAAAGGGGGCATAATTTGGCCAAAATGAAGGTCAGAGTTATGGGACTTGGTGCTATCAACTAGTTTTATAACCCCGAAGACACATGTGCAGTTTCAATTCAATATCTGCATTAGTTTTGGAGATAGAAAATTCTGGTTAAAGTTTTACACGCAAGTAACTAAGTCCAAAAGGGGGCATAATTTGCTCAAAATACATGTTAGAGTTATGGAACTTGACCCAGTGAGGTTGGTAATTGACCTAGAAAAAGAATAAATAAGTTTCAAAGCTATATGCCTTTAAATGATAGCTGTATGTACTTGCATGCAAAAACTTAACCAAGGTGTTACGCCGACGTCGACGCCAGGGTGAGTAGAATAGCTAGACTATTCTTCGAATAGTCGAGCTAAAAAATGTATATAGTTTACACTTTTAGAAAAAGTCCACACTATAACTTTATGAATGCAGTTTTTTGGATAGGATTTTGAACAAAAGTAATTATGGAATTTGAGATGGACTCGAGAATGAAGGACTCCACAAAATTGAGTTAAAATATAGCTGAATGCAGATATAAAATATACTTTCTCCTTGCTGGAGACATGTCTCGAGCATCCCTCTGTACGCCACATTTCTCATGTGAAAATCATGATCTGTCTCTGTCTGCTCATGCCATCTTGCTCTGAAAATTATTACCAGTCTATGTATACTGATTTTGCAGTCCAGTTATTCCACAAAATTAAATCCCAACAAACAAATAAAATTCCCATTCATTTTATGTTCAAAATTTGCAATCTACAATTTCAAATCCAAGTGCAGTATGGTAGCCATTTTGGTCCAAAGCATGAAATTTTGTTGAAGTTTCCCAGGTATCTATATATCTTAAAATGATTAAGAAATCTTAAATACAAACAAGCCTTTCCGCTGTTTTCGGAAAATACTGATAATATCATGAATATTCACAGGAAGTTGCTTCATTTATTTCCCATAATCAAACCATCCAATCCACTTCTATCACTTCGCACCTGGGGTCTTCCTCCACCATTAAAGCTGGAAAGTCGCCATATGACCTATCATGTGTCGGTGAGACGTTAAATCAAAAAAAAAAAAAAAAAAAAAAAAAAAACTTCTATCACTTCAACTTTCCGCTGTAATATTTCATTTGTGACAGTATTTATGCTTTTATTCCAGACAGACTGATAGCTCTGTTTCACACTCTTGCCAGTATGTAAGTTGTATATGTTTGCTGTCCATTTGTATCATGAAGAACATGCTATTTTAGCTTATCAAAAAAAATTCTGAGGCTCGTGACCTTGACCATGGAAGACATTTTTTTGTATAATTGTGGAAAAAGCAACAGAAAACTGAAACCTTTGTAATGCTACATCTTTAAATAAGACTTCATGTCAGTGTTGTTATATTTTCTGGTTCTTCTGGATCATTGATTTCAACTCATTTAGATTTGAAGATTGAATACTGCTTAAACCGGTGCTAGGGGGCATGTGCACTGTTGCATTTTCCATTACTGCTCATGAACAGACTCAGTCAAACCGAATCTGCAATTTTCACTGTTTGCTTTGTTCTCGGTGCTTCCGAGGGATCTACTTTACAGATTTTATTTGTTATCTGCTGATAGTACATAAAGTGGATAAAGAAATGCAATTGACTGTTATTTCTGATAAAAATGAAGTCGGTTACAATACCTGGTTTCCTGGGCTGCTAGTCTGAGGCAGAAGGAAGAAAACTTGAATTCTGGATGTGTCTGTTGAGTTTCCGCCACTGACCTTTTCAAAAGTTGACTCATGGGGAAATTATCATGTTCCTGAGCACCTTCTGGAAAAGACGGACTTGCTTTTCAAGAGAGATTCTCATATTTCATCAATGTGATATAGTGTCTACATGGTAGGAGAATGTTATATTGAAATCATGATTTTGATGCTACAGTTCAAAGATAAACGTTTGAGTTTGGATAAGGAAGTTACACTTGAGACTGAGACTTGTCCAAAAGTAAGGTTCTAAAGTTTTAAACCAAGACTGGGATTTCCTTACCCAGTACTCAATTGGAGTCGTAGATCTCCGTTTACTCTTATTTTTAGGTTTTCTGTCAAAAATTTTTACCCAGCAAATAAGTAGCCTTTTTAAAATAAGAAGTCTGTGACCAATGCGAGACAAGCCATATGAGATAAGATTATCTCGCACCCATACTTTATTTGAAATACACTGTCTTGTTTGTCTGACAGAATTTTCTCACATCTTGTGTATTTAATATATATCCATGACCTCTGACATGGTTCTATGGTTAGAGGTCAGGCTCAAGATTCCTGCATCTAATTGGTCAAAAATAACAGTGCAAGACTGGCCTCAAAAGTCATTTTAATAACCTTAGAACCAAATTTTAACAAAAAGGACTGTGGTCGAAATTCTGCACTTGACTTGATAAGTTGATTATGAACATTCCTTTTACTGAATGTTCTTTAATAATGTATAGTCATGCAGCTGTTGATACGACACCTTAAATCACAGGCGCTTGAAGCTCTATCAATCAATGTAATTTATGCATTATCATATCCCACCCACCTTAATACATGTATACTCTTCAAGAGATCTAACCTACATATTCTTTTTTATTGATCGAGCTTTGAACACCTGTGCTTAAATGTAGACCTTTCACTTGAATTCATCAACAGGTACGGACAAAATCCCTATATAATGCTTATTGTTTGATGGCTCTTACTATCTACAACTCGAACAAATTTTGATGGTCCTGTCGAGTTCGAGCAAACTAAGTTTGACTGTATCAACAAGTTCTGTATACCAACCATTAAAGTTCATCCTGTGGTAACAACAGCTCACACAACAAAGGGAGGTAATCTGATCCAGCTCAACAAAATGTTTCAGCATTGTTGGCGTTAAATCTCCACAACAGTGAAGACCAACCATACAAAGTTGTGGTGTGTCGTCTGCTTTCACTTTGGCATGATCCTCTTTGCCAAACTGCTGATCTTTAATACCATCAGTTTTACAGAAATTAGTTTGCAATTCAGTACAGTAAAGGGAAGAACTCTGACTGCTATCAAATTTACCAAATTTCAATGTACTTTGATCCTTTTTCATATTAAAGTTAATACCATCTATTTCATTTGGAGGAGCCGTAAAAGCACTATCATTTGTTGTTACCGAGCAAGCTGAAATGTCACTACCACATGTTTCTTTTGAAGAGCTTGTTACATCTCCACCCTCCTTTACTATGCTATGAGCCCTACACTCACTTCCATCAGTTTCTTTTAGAGATATTGTACAATCACTATCCCCCATCTCCTTTAAAGAAGATGAAAACTCACTACTTTTAATTTCTTCTGAACCAGTCTGAAAAGTCACTGCGGCTCTGAACCCAGTATCAAGCTTTTCAATCATGTTGCATTCAATCCTACATTCTCTAGGACATAATTGAGAAGCACTCCTAGAACTGTCTGTGTAACCAGTCTGCTTTACAAATTTGCCTCCATGTTTCTTAAATGTTTCACAATCAGTTGTTTTCTCTTGCTGTTTTTCACTACAACCAGTCTGAATACTTTGATCATGTGTTTGAAAAGTTCTAGTACCAGTCTTTTTATGACAACAGTTGTTTCCATTTGATTTTAGTTTAGAGAACCAGTCTTGAATCAGAAACAGGAACTCTTGCTGAGACTGTGTCTGCTGGTTTAGTTCACAAGTTACATTATGCAGATGATGACAACTTTCTGAAATTTAAAACTACAAAAATCAAAATATCCATAATATGAATATATACACATATATTCTACATAGTCATATCTGTATTTATTCTACATACTTTATCCAGTACTATTCTACACACTGTATCCAGAACATATTTTAAATAATGGAAATTATTTTAGAATTAAAATAATTTAATTTATTTTTTCTCAAATTGTTGCTCGTTAATTACCGTCTGCTAGTTTATTAAATTGTCGTCTGTTTTCGTAGATAAACGTGTCATCGATATTGTTACACTTGGCTGATCTGAACTGGTTCCTATTGATACTGGTACCCAGTCGATATAATATAAATACCAATAATCTCGTGCAGTTCTCTCACATTTTGCTAGCTACACCGTCGGTAACGTCAAAACTATTTACATGTTTTGATTTATCATCGCAATGCCTCGTGGTCAAAGGCGGGAACTGATATTTCGGAGGAATCCTTGCAACAGAAATATTCTGCAGTATGCTCCTCAGGACAATGGCAAGAGGGATGCTAGGTGCAGATGCATTAGAAGAGAATGGTTGACGGTGTTACTAATCTTCTGCCGGTATGTCGAAAAATAATATCACAGATTTAGTAGATTGTTTGTTGTTCAAACATAGATCCTTACGTTTTTTCATAATATTCACGAATAGGGTGTGGCGACGCAAATATATATCTACGCACGCGGCTACAGGCTATCCTTTTGACTCTATTTTGGCATACAATATCAGTAAACTCGGTTCCACGGTTATTCAAATTTTACTGTGTATATAACTTTTGATGACATAAGGCAACATGTACTACACTTAGCTTGCAAAATCAAAGGTGTTTTGTATACACAAATGTATAATTTGATTTAATAGTCGCTATTTTGACAGGCGACTCTGTTCATAGTCATGATTTCCATGCTTTTTCAGTGTCAATTTAAGGTTATAAGGTAGAACTGGAGCAGGTGTCTAACAACAGTTCGTTTTTGTAAACATCATGTTTGTAAAAATTAGATTTAGTTTTTGTATCCTAGCTACGATTTTCATATTTTGATATTTATAAGAAAAACATGAGTTCAAGCTAAAACAAAATATAAACAAAAATTAGGTTATTTTGCATGTAGAGAAATATTTGTTTTGAAAACTTGTGGTACGAAGGACCTAGTAATTGAACTGTATTTGACATTTCTTTACAAACTTTACGCTCGACAGATGTTTACGTAGCGATTCAGTGTCAGCTTTAATTAAATGTTAAGGCGAGTAGATAAATTAGGTATTGCAACCGAAATGCACAGTCAAAAGTCCGTATTTTGCAAGGGTTTGGTAGTTAATCTGAATAGCTACTAGCGCATTAAATGTACAGAAAAATATTAAGTTTTTTGAGAAATCTACTAATGAATTCATCACTTACGTTTCAGTATACCAGGTATTCTTACAAAATTGATGAGATATTGCATTACATGTATAACTTCAGAGATCGCGCACGTCGTTAGAAGAACTTATTCATTCACGAGTTATGACGATCAATTTCTTTTACGTCAAAGCACTTCAGCTCCATGGTCTAAGTCAAACAATAATTTATGGGCCATTACATGCTGGTTAAACCAGTTAACATCAGTTTTTATGCATATGTATTATGACTGTAATTTCTGTAATCGTACGTGGTTTATTCGCAAATTTGCTTACGAGGTAAAGTGTACAAATTTCAACGCGCATATAAAGTCTTTAAGTAACCAAAAGTTTTCGTCTTTTTGTTCGAGCTCCTTTCATAAAGGATCACTTCTCAGATTCTGTCAGTTTAGGAAACATAACAGTTGGAACATCTTATCTCTTACACAAACTGTCTTCTAATTTCATTGAACTGCTATGTTCACTTTAAGAGTAATAATTAAATACGTTTCACTGAATTCAGAATATTTAAAATAATATTGAAACTGACCGAGTAGCCGGTCCCACTGCTAAATTTCAAGATTTCAGTAAAATGTTTCATTTCACAAAAATATTTCAGGTGAATATAGAGGAACTCACCATTTATCATACAATGAACGATCTTATTAACGGTTAAAATAAATGGGTTCAATAATTAGGTCACTTCGGATCTCAATTTACGTCATTCATGCGCAGCAGGTTCAATTTAACCATTTATAAATAGTTTACGTTATGTAGCATAGAAGTATGTCAAAACATTAAATTCACAGGCGAACACAAATTAAAACTTATTTGTAGATACACGAGGACGTTGACATATCAATTAAAGTCGCTTTCATTTGTAACTTAACCAGGTACATAACATTTGAATAGTTTGCTAGATTTTAGAATCGGCATAAATCAAAGTTGAACACTAATAAATTGTCACATTTCTAAGATTGTACCGGTTCGTCACGATGACAATTTTTACCGGTCAATCTTTACTCGCCGTTTTTGGTCTGACAAAACTATATCATCATACAAGAATTAGGATATTTAACAATGTTATGATTTTTACAAAAATAAATCTGTTGGATTTCAGTTTTTTCTGTTACAAGCTAAGATTTATAATTTTGTCTTTTGATAGTACCCGGGTGAATATTCCGATTTTGGTATTTATTTTCACCGTCACTGATGACTTGATTTATGATACAGACCTGGATTTACAGCAAACATAACATTGACGGAATTGTTTCCAATCTTAGCGGCGGTTGTGGTTTGGGGATCAGACTTATTAAACAACTGCTGAATAATAAGTAATAAATCTAAAAGCTCTTTGCCTCAATAGGGCAGTTATAAGTATCTTGTACAAACTATCATGTAGTTGTCAGATTTTATTGCTTTCCTATATACGCTGAACATGTACCAGGTCGTCAATATGACATTTTTGGTTTAAGTTATTCAGATTCAGATAAGCAGCTCCTGATGTAGATCCATAGAGTTCGAACATTGTTACAATCTTAAATAAAAGTAGCACTTATACCTCGGTTACATACAATACAGCTATTGAATCATTAAAAAAAAAAAAAAAAAAAAAAAATCACTTACCGTTTACCTTAACAATGACCGATATCAACCCATCACATTATTTTCTTATAGTGTATGTTGTTTTGTGAAAGACGAATTTAATTTACATTACAGGCTTAAAATCCTACCCCGCTGCTATTCAATTAATTCTGTTGTGTGTATGCAACCATGATTATAATAGGCACGTACCACACTGTTGCACGCAAAACTAATGGTATTTCATATAGAATTATATATAAAATAGACTCTATTTTGACAGGTGTCACTGTTCATAGTCGGGATTTTCTTGCTTTTTCAGTTACGATTCAAGGTTAAAATGTAGGACGGGAGCAGGGCTTTAAATTAATTTCACAAACTGCACGGGTTTTTCATTTACATACGGGTTTCGTCATAAATAAACTGTTAGACGGCTGTTGAAATAATTGTGCTACCCGAGACAAGCGGGCTCTATCGACAAAGTTTTTAATAAAGGTCAAATGCGACTGCTTCACGTGCACGATATACGAGGAATACGAGTTGAAAATATGTTAGTCTTTGTTTATTGTATCATACTTTGGTTTGTTTATGTGAGCAAACGATTAACATACAAATTTTTCAAGTTTCAGACTTGTCCGTAGTTGAGAACAAATATGCGTATATAAAATTTCAAAACAATGAAATATGTATCTATCCCCCGTTATTTCAGAATTAAGGAGTAGAAATCGGGTCACATAAATTTTTCTATAGGCGCAGACAAAATGTCTTCTGTGTGTGCATTAATTATCTCAATTAATAGAGAAATGATCGTAAATTCAGGACTTCTACTCGTTAATCTAGAGTAAAATGTCAGTTTTTTCTTTTTTCTGCCGTTTCAGCCAAATCTTTAAAAGGGGAGCTTGTACTGTCTAATTGTTGATGCAAGTTATAACAAAATCATAGCTTTGGAAGTTGTAAGATTAGATTTAGTAATATATGGCCTACCGCAAGTTAGTTTATTCAGGTGGCAAATTCATTATAATTAGGCTCGATATTGATGCTATGCCACATTTTGCTTCGGTCAGGTGGAATACAGTATAAGAAAGTAGGACTACAGTTTTTTGGTGATTACATAAAAGATGCGATTTGTTAAAGAAGAGTTTGAAAGGCCGTAGAATTTTGGCGGATAAATTATAAATTTATTGTGGCGGTAAAATTCTGTCGGCCGCTAGGTGAGCGGATACGGTGTCTGTATGTTTGCATTCAAGTTGCGTACTTTGGGGTATCATATGTTTACCAGTTTGTGTTAACTGGATAGTAAAAGGTTTTGCCCTAGTACTTGGCGATTCCTAGTGTTGCGTGTGTTGCGTATGTTGCGTTGCTCTCACTGGTGTCACTTTGCCTTGCCTTGCCTTGCCTTTCATTGACTCGTGTTGCGGTTTCGCTCATTCTCGGTGAAACCCGAAATGGGTGGAATGGTAGCTCGACGTTCAATTGAAATTGTTGTGTTTGCATTTGAGTGATACCTGTTATAAAGTGCAAAGTGTCTTGTGTTGCTTTGCCTTTGAGTGACACCTGTTACAAAGTACAAAGTGTCTTGCGTTACTTTGCGTTGTTTGAGTGATACCTGTTACAAAGTACAAAGTGTCTTGCATTGCTTTGCCTTGTGGTCCGTTGTGTTATATTGCCTCGCTTTACATTGGCTAGGGTTGTGCATTTGACCGCATCCCGGTGACACCCGGGCTGGGTTGGATTCACAATTCGAAGTTCGATGGATTGCGCAGTTGCGTTGTTTTTGCAAGCCTTGGGTTGGTGCGTCTGTTCTCCTCTCGGTCGACGGATTTTGCTGTGCTTTTAACGACTCTACACGGTGAGACCCTTGTTGAGTCATGAGCGGCCGATCAACTCCCAATATTGTCAATATACTTTTACTGAATTTAATTAAATTATTACAAAATGTATCATGCGTATGTTTAACTATCGTTGTAAGTATCAATGCATATTCTTGATGAATAAAGAGTGTTGTATGAGATAATTGGTTTTTATTTTGAGTAATAAAATAATGGAAATTATTTTAGAATTAAAATAATTTAATTTATTTTTTCTCAAATTGTTGCTCGTTAATTACCGTCTGCTAGTTTATTAAATTGTCGTCTGTTTTCGTAGATAAACGTGTCATCGATATTGTTACACTTGGCTGATCTGAACTGGTTCCTATTGATACTGGTACCCAGTCGATATAATATAAATACCAATAATCTCGTGCAGTTCTCTCACATTTTGCTAGCTACACCGTCGGTAACGTCAAAACTACCCGCCCGCCACACCCTGTATTTATAGGAAACTTTCGAAACATAGAGCTTTGCATCTTTAATTTCGGGCTAGTATTGTAGTTTTAACAACTTGCTAGAATACTCTGTCAGTATTTTATTTACACTTTACTGATCTATTTATGTTGATCTTACATCATCTGTGGAATGTTTTATGAAATTGGTTCAAAGTTGTAAAGGAAATTTGCATAAAGTCCATCTATTTAACAATAGCTAACGTTGATGTTCTAGTTCAAGTTAATTGTTATTGTCCACCCGGTCTTGACGACTGAGTTGTTAGGTACTGCCGTCTTTTTACTTACAATTGCAGGGTTAAACCGTGCCAAAGTAAATTGATGAGGGTGATATACCGGAGAGCAATAACACTGCAGGAGATAACACATCCAGCCATCAAAATGTATGACGGGGCTAGATGTCATCTTGTTACGTGACCAAGGACTTCCAAATGTGAGATGTTCATACCGTGTTATGAAGAAAAAACTGAGACATTTTGATGCAGTGTATATAAATTTTGTTATTTAAGAAAACGGTTTAGCATGGGCGTGACTACATATTTGTATAAGACTCTCCAGTATAATTTGAAAGATTTTATACTTCTTTAAAAAGGCACGGGATAGTTGATTGATATTAATATACGTATTTCTAATATTAAAATATATAAACTAAATGTACAAGAAGACAATAGTGAAGTAATAAAATTATTAGAATAAGTTTCACTTTTCAAGTTAAATGTGTCGTATTGACATGAAATTCAAGGACAGGAAAATAATTATAGGAAGTATTGACTGTCGTAAATATTATTTTATGTGAACTTAAAAACTTTGTGATCACAGTTGGATATCTCTAAGAAAATTCTGCTATTATTTGTGGTAACAATTATTATGTAGGACACCGGCTTTTTAACTGTGACATTTGATAGACCTTAATATTAGTTTTTCTTTATCTTGTCATAATACTATAAGTAAAAGGTGTTTATTTATAATACTGGCTTGATGGATATTGTCGCTCATAATATGTTGGCGGTAAAATTCTGTCGGCCGTGAGGTGAGCGGATACGGTGTCTGTATGTTTGCATTCAAGTTGCGTACTTTGGGGTATCATATGTTTACCAGTTTGTGTTAACTGGATAGTAAAAGGTTTTGCCCTAGTACTTGGCGATTCCTAGTGTTGCGTGTGTTGCGTATGTTGCGTTGCTCTCAGTGGTGTCACTTTGCCTTGCCTTGCCTTGCCTTTCATTGACTCGTGTTGCGGTTTCGCTCATTCTCGGTGAAACCCGAAATGGGTGGAATGGTAGCTCGACGTTCAATTGAAATTGTTGTGTGTTTGCATTTGAGTGATACCTGTTATAAAGTGCAAAGTGTCTTGTGTTGCTTTGCCTTTGAGTGACACCTGTTACAAAGTACAAAGTGTCTTGCGTTACTTTGCGTTGTTTGAGTGATACCTGTTACAAAGTACAAAGTGTCTTGCATTGCTTTGCCTTGTGGTCCGTTGTGTTATATTGCCTCGCTTTACATTGGCTAGGGTTGTGCATTTGACCGCATCCCGGTGACACCCGGGCTGGGTTGGATTCACAATTCGAAGTTCGATGGATTGCGCAGTTGCGTTGTTTTTGCAAGCCTTGGGTTGGTGCGTCTGTTCTCCTCTCGGTCGACGGATTTTGCTGTGCTTTTAACGATTCTACACGGTGAGACCCTTGTTGAGTCATGAGCGGCCGATCAACTCCCAATATTGTCAATATACTTTTACTGAATTTAATTAAATTATTACAAAATGTATCATGCGTATGTTTAACTATCGTTGTAAGTATCAATGCATATTCTTGATGAATAAAGAGTGTTGTATGAGATAATTGGTTTTTATTTTGAGTAATAAAATAACAACTAGTGTATATTCTACATACTTATACCTGTTTTTAGTTACATACTTTATCCAGTACATATTTCTACAAACTATATGCAATACATATTCTATATACTGATTAGTTTATATTCTACATACCACCTAGCACATATTCTACCTTGATAAAACATGTGGAAGTCAGAAAGGAGAAGTGGTCTCATTTGATGGAAGGAAAATCCTATTAATTCAGCATTTTAAACTCTATACTGTTTTTATTCTCTCCCAAATTCATGTCATGAAAACTTGCCAACAAAGTTAATAGAAATGAAAAGAGCTAGACCTATTATCTAAGTCCATGTATACTCTTTTAAAATAAATATCTGTCTTTTATACTAAGATATGATGAACTATATGTTTTTCTCCTAACTATTTACTTAATCGATGACTGACAGGAAAAATTAGGCATCACTTCAGTCTTTAGAAAATTACTTACCAAACTTGTTAATTCTTCTGTCAGCACCCGTTGTGTGCCCTTGTTTTCCTTCAAGCCCTAGCACACTATATCCATAGTTACAATGTAACACCTGACCCAGATATCCCTGTAGATTGAAACAGTAAACATTTCCTTATATTTGTCAGGCAGATATTGTTTAAGTGCCATTTTCGACAATATTTCAGTTATATAATGGTGGTCGTAGTTACTGGATTTCACGCTCCCCGCAAGTAAAAGTCAACTTCCACATGTAAATCAGCTGTGAATGATGAATGTCATCAGACTGTCTTCAAAGAACATTTGCTTAAGTTAAAAACATCTTTACTTATCATAAAATTTGATAAATGAAAAGTTCATGGAAGAGAAAATGTTTTACCAAACCAGAGCCAACATCCACTACTCCATTATTTCCCCTCTTCCTGGTCACATGATCAATAAGGGAAGTCATGTGACATACTTCATGGATCTTCTTGTGTGACATCCCTCTCTGAATCTCAGGATCAACCTCGGCTGCATTTACTGGTGAAATATTTGAAAAGTTTTGTCTCGATGCATTTATCTCCCTTGGTATTGAAAACTTCACACAATTCTGAACAAAATATTTCAATGTGTCTGGACATTCTGCCTGTAAAATTAAAAGTATTCATACAGTTCCAAGTGATTAAACAGAAAAGATGATAAAAGCTCACTTTATGAAAATACATAAACATTTAACAAAACAATGTAAATATTATATATATACAATGAACAGAACAAGAGCTGTCCATAAGACAGCAAGCTCAACTTTTCTCTGTGCTTGACTTTGAATTAGAGCTTTGCCAGTAAAAACATTCTAAATTAAAAAGGGGCATAACTCTGTCAAAATTCAAATAAGAGTTATGGGCATTGTTTTTCCTAGTGTAGACTTTGATAGTGAATTAATATTTTAAGTTTCAAGTCAATAGCTTTGATAGTAACAGAGATATTTGACTTTATCAAAAACTTCAACCAACGGCGACACCAGGGCAAATACAAAAGCTCTACTTTTTCTTCGAAAAGTCAAGCTTAAGATGACTTTAACTTTTGTTCAGAAAATGCTACACTCTTCTTCTTCAAAAAAAAATGTTTTTATGCACTTGCAAACACTCAAAGTGAAAAACTTGAATATCTACATCAACAAAGAATAAGATTTAAAATGTTTAAAAGACACTGAGATTTAACAAGAAAAAGAAAGCTAGTGTTAAAATGGAAATATACATTTGACCACTTTTCTCCAAAGACCTTTCAAGATTTTCCCTACCTGAATTTTACCAAATGGCAACTCTACAAGTTCCTTGAAGGACAGCTTCATGAAAGTTTCTTTCCACTGTAAATATATACTAAATTTAACAGTTTATCAGAATAAAATATTGAGTAAAGTTAAACTAATACATTCTTAAAGGGAATGACCTCAAGATATATCACAATATCAAGAATTCAAAAACAGTAACAACTATTAAATGCAGTAACTCCTGATTCAGTAAAATTATGAAAAATATTATACAATATAAAGTACATCTTAATTCCTTCTCATTGGCAAGTGGTTACCATCACTGAATTCAAATCACTTGTCCCATACTGCTGCCGATCCAAAACCTTGCATGGTATGTAGAATCCTTTCATGTGAGAAATCAGGGCACTAGACAACTTCTGGGGACAGGTACCCATACCCTCAAGGAAGGGGAATTTTTCGTCGTTTTAAGACAAAAAGGGGAAGTTTTTGGCCACATATATGATACTACTTTTCACACTTATTAATACTGTTTTCAATCATTTCTAACTAATGTAACTATATTCCAGCAGTGACCTTCCTTAGAGGCACTATGATATAATTTGAAAGAGAATTTGTATTTATTTGTGTCAAACAACCTATTGTCAGGGGAATTTTCTTCTGAGAAAGGGGAAAAAACATTATCATTTTATGAGGGGAATGGGGCCCATATTCAGCCCCAAAAACGGCCAAACGAGTGCCCTGGAAATCCATCAGGAAGATCAGCCGTTCTACCAAGGTACCAGCTTGCATCTGAACCAATGCTCTGAGGGCCTCCTAAGGTCTTCCTTCACTATAAAAGAAAGCTGGATAATCACCAGGTGACCTAAAAATGTGTAACACCTTCCACGGTCTTGATTGAAAATAAATTGTTTCATCCATTCCAGATGCAGACTTTCACTGAGAACCCAGACAAAACAAAAGAAAGTCTTACTTACTCAAAGATATAAATATCTACATCAATTTACATCCTTTACTTACCACAGGAGGTATGTTGTCTAAAACATGATCTTGAAATACCCTTGTCAATTTAAAATCAAATATCCACCTATGATCTGCCAGAAATGAAGTAACTTCGTTCAAGTCCTCTTCCTCTACATTACTGGCAGCCATTATCAATCAGTTCTGAAAAATAAAATGCAACTTATAACAACTAATAACAATTAAAGTAATGACTTTACATACTAAACTAACCAGTAAAAAAAATATTTAGAAATACTTTACAGGTGAACTTCTGAAAAGTTATGCTCCAGACATGAGTGGAGATTTATCCAAAATAATCATCAATTAAGCTAGAGGTATGTTTCTGGGCACCGTCATGGTGTACCAACAGTTTACACTAAATATTTCTAACTTTCATTTAAGATTTTAATACATATTAATATCCATATGTTAAAACATTCACTTTACATAACATGTTTGATATCTATTTTAACAGTTTGATCTTCAATTTCACCATTATTATGTTTTTTACGCTTCCTTCTTTTACTCATTTAGAAACAATAATTAAAAATAATAAAGTTTTAGGTCAATTGGAATCAGTTTAGAGTAGTTGTGTAACAGTAAATATTGCTATCGGCAAACAAATAATGATATGAGCCATGCCATGAGAAAACCAACATAATGGCTTTGTAACCAGCATGGATCCAGACCAGCCTGAATATCTGCCCAGTCTGGTCAGGATCCATGCTGTTCGCTAATGGTTTCTCTAATTGCAATAGGCTTTGAAAGCAAACAGTATGGATCCTGACCAGACTGCGTGATGCGCAGGCTGGTCTGGATCCATGCTGGTTGCAAAGCCACTATGTTGGTTTTCTCTTGGTGCGGCTCATATATCAAATTTAAAACTCATTAGAGGCTGAGGGTTCTGTATAATTGCTTTATCTTATCTTTTATCTATAAATACTGCATGACACCCTTGCGAGTATTTTATGCAGGTGCGCATCAGTGCATAAGAGTTTAAAAGCAGGAATGTACAGGAGAAATAAAGTAATACATAAAGTATTTGTGAGAATTTGAGACAAAGCTGATAGTGCTAATAAAAAGGCGAATGTACAGTAAAAAGATTAAAAACAGCCTGGTCACTCAGAAGCTTTTCACTGTTCTTAAAATAAGGTTCCTCAAAAGCTCTACTGAACTTCATTGTCTCATCAGGCTGGTAACATTGCCCGATCGGGCTTATGACACAAAAAGTAATATTTCTTGAAAAATAATGAAGAATTTTCTTTCAAACTTGGTCCATTTGTTAAGCATAACAAATGATACAAATCTGAATAAAAATAACTTGGTTGCCTTCAGTTTTGGTAAAATTATTTCCCCTTTTCAGATTTTTATGACGCATAATCTTTGAAGTCCAAAAAAACAATGTTCTAATGCTAAGTTTAAAACAAAAAAGGGTTAAATGGCTTTCTAATGCTCTAAATTATTGCGCTAGTACATGAATGTAAACATTTTATTCTGCTTTCACTTACAACATTATAGAGAAATGTTAGTCCTAAAAAAATTGCTCATACATCTGCACTAAAAACAAAGTATTTACCCTAAATATATAGAATAAAGGTATTGGCGCACAAGTTTGGAGCACTAGAAAGCCATTGAACCCTTTTCTGTTTTAAACATTGCATTAAAACATAATATTTTTGGACTTCAAAAATTATGCATCATAAAAATCTGAAAAAGGGAAGTAATTCTAACTAAACTGAAGGCAACAAAGCTATTTCTATCTTGATAAGCATTATATGTAATGCTTAATAAATGGACCAAGTTTGAAAAAAATATCTTCATTATTTGTCAAGAAATATTACTTTTTGTGTCATAAGCCCGATCGGGTAATGTTACCAGCCTGCTCATTGCAGTAGATAAAATTTACCTTTACCTTACTCACTAGTAGTGGTACCAGATCTACCTACGTTTTCTCTGAATTTAGATTTATGACGTTCAGTAGATCCGGCTTGTAACATTCAGATATTATCATATTCGACAAAACAACAAATTATTCGGTCTAAGAGTCGGTTTTCCCCATACAATATCTTTGTTGCAAATGGCAAAAATTATTTAAAGGGAAGTAACTATGTATAATTGCAAAATTTCCTTAAAGATAAGTAACTATTGTTCTATCAGTTTTTAATCACATTTACAGCGAATTAAAAGAAAGATTTTTACAAAAGTATTGACAGTGAGATGTCAAAGTGAGACAGCGAGACTGAAAACAGTTAAAAAATTTAGGTATACAAACGAGAATAGTTAAATTTGATAAAAAAACACTTTTTACTACAACTAATTTCAGATCATTCCCAAAAAAATTCCTTTAGATCATTCCCAAAAAATTCTTGAACCCCCCTCCAGCGTCGAATTTTTTTTTTAAGTTTTACTGTAAAATGGTGCATCCTGAAAGCACAGTAGTGGGTATCTTACGGGAAATTTAGGGAAAAGACAGCTTGTAAGACTTTGAGAAGAAAACAACATTTCAGAGGTTAACAATTTAATAAACAGAAAAATGACAGAAAAGAAAAAAAGTTTACAAAAATACAAACACATATACTGAACGAAGCTGAAAAAATCTACTTTACAGTCACTATCTACCAAAAAACATACACGTTTCAAACATAACTAATGAAGTTTGACCTTCCAATCAAACAAATAAAGAAGTCATTAAAATTTTTAAACAGGGCAAGATAATGTTGTTCTTATGTTAATTCCATCTGTTAGGATTTCTTAAATCATTTAAAGATGTAAAAGAATTAAACATAAGAAAGTTATGATATTTGATAAAAATGGCGGCCATTTTGTTTCAATGGCAAGAAAAAAATGGTGGAATTATTTAAATTCTAGATACATATTTGAATTCATGTATTTACTTATTTCTATACAAAATCTCCGATTTTCCCATTTAATGGCCCATTTTCTGTCCAGTTTGCCAGGAACCTACGTATTGTAAGAATTACTTACAATCTCTTTCAGTATGTGCACATATATCTAGATTTTCCCAGCTATAATTAAAGAAGTTACCATGTTTCACAACTTACACTCAAGAAACATATGAAAATAATCTGTTTTAGAGGTCATTTGTTAAATAAATAACTCAGCAGTGTGTAAATGGCGTCATAAACACACTAAAATGGCTGCCTCCATGGTGAGTTATTTTCTTAAATTTCAAACTGCCACATGTGGTCCGATTTTAAAAATTCTTTCAGCATTATGAAAGGCTTGAGGATGGCTTTCATATGAAATTAACATGATATTGTCAGGCATTCCTTGCTCTTTAATATGAAGTTCCACTGGAAAAAAAGCTGTCCATGAAAAGACTGTAACAAAATAACAATCAGCAGGCCAGCTCTAACTCAGAACGATGACAAGCAACACAGTTGAGATAGTTTAATGAATGTACAATCAAGCAAACTCCACCCTTCTAAATATCACTTCAGCTTCATATGTCTCGTTAGATTCAAATACTAAATATCACGACAGCTCAACATACGAAATTTTTATACACCTACGCCTTTCTGAGTGTCACTCATTGATATTTTGTCCTTGTAGTAATACTGCCAGAACAGCATTCAAAAAAATAGATCTAAATTCATATACTAAATGTCTCGAAAGTTTCACATACTAAATATCACGTCAGCTCAACATATTAAATCTGTGTACACATATAGGACTTTCAGAGCGTCACTCTAAAACTACTCTGTTGGAAGTTGAACTCATTAATGTATTGTCCTTGTAATAACGCTGCCATAACATCATTCAATGCTTTGTTGATGAGAGCAGGCCTATGGTTGTCTTGATGCAGGCTAGAACATTGAATTTTCTTTGATAGTCTGAAATACATAGATTTGAATTCTGGAGATCATGTTGTAATTTACTGCAATCAGTTGTGTTATTGATAGTAAGATAGACAGTTATGTCTTCAGCAAAAATTTGGAACTAGGATTATAGGTCATTAATATATAGAAGAAATAGAAGAGGCCCGAGGACAGACCCTTGGTGCACACCAGATGTAACAGGAACTTTAACAGATTTCTCGCCCTCGAGAACAAGCACCTAGTTTAAGCCTTTTAGGAAATAGCGAATTCAGCCATGAGTGCAGCCTCTGATACCATGCTCATGAATTTTGGAAAGTAGTTAAGTGTGACTTACTTTTTCAAAATACTTACTAAAATCAAGGAGAATAATGTCTGACTCCTGGCCTGCAACAAGAGTTCTGGTTAGACCAGCAATCAATTGGAGGAGTTGCGTTTCACATGAGTGACGCTTTTTTAAAAAGGGAGGAAATATTAGATGTAATAATATGTTAAAAAGGATACAGGTTAATGTGATAGGACGAAAATTAGATGGATCACTATGATATCCTTTTTGTTTAGAAGGGCAACATTTCCCTTTGTCCAATCTGATGGCAAAGTACAAGAGTCAAGAGAATTTTGGATAATGATTTTAAGGATAGGTGCAAGTTGACAACGAAGCTCTTTAAGAACAATTGGGTTGTTAATTATCTTTGGGCTAAATAAGTATCACGACATAATTCTAAACTTTCAGCAAAAAGTGTGCATTTTTCTGAAAACATTGCATCGATAAATAATATTTCCCGGAAACTTAAAACTTTTGAGATAATTTTCAGTAAAGTAAATATGTAGGAAAAACGTTTTGAGCGATGGGTTGAGGGATGTTGGGGATGGGGTATGTGAGCTTGAAGAAATTAGGTAGGGTGTCAGCAAAGGAACATTTGTGCACAATTACTTTGAACTTGGGCCAGAAGTTTCATAGAAAGATTTTTAAAGTTTTCTGTATAGGGAAAAGTAGCACCGCTCTCCCAAGGAAGGTATATTTCTAAACAAATCGACATAGCTTAAAGGAATTTAGTACAGAGTCGCTGAAAGAACATTGCTCAGTCCTAAGATAAGGTAAGTCATGAAAAACCTGAAAATCAGCTTTCTTAAGCCTGAAATATTTACTTTTTGAGTAGAAATACATAAGAAAATTCTGTCAGTCAAAAGTTTGAATTCAGGGCAAATTATGAAATATCACAGGCCTGAATGTACTTACTTATTTCTGTAAAATAATTCATCTACTTTTCCAGAATATAATGAAACATGTACAACATATCAAACTTAAGATACATTAGAAATTTATATATTTTAAAGATTATTTGATGAAGTATTAAGCAACGTGCACATAAAACGTCATTAACACACTAACATTTCTGCCTTCATGATTCCGCCATTTTCTTAAATTTCAAACTTCGGTACCTTTTCAATAGTGGTCCAGTTTTAAAAAAATCTTTTAGCATTATGACAAGTTTGTATTATTTTGCAGATGCGTAATAAGTTCTCCCTAATAATTCTTTCCAGAACTGTACAATATATGGAGTTTACACTTTTATAGTCCATAGTTTGCAACTTTTTTTTTGCTACCAGATTTAAAGATTGCTGCTACATTTACCCTTTCCATATTTTGAGCGTTTCCATTTAATCACTGATTTTTTTTAATATTAGCTGTAATTTGAATTCGGTGTCATTTCTTGTTCACATTCTATCACTTTGGGGTGAATATTTTTAGGTCTTTGTGCCTTATAATGATTTTCTCTTTTTTTGCAACTTTTTCTGTCTCTTCTTAAAATTGGTCTCTACTTTTTCTCTTGGAATATGGTAGGCTGCCAATTTTCTCAAAGGTGAACGTGAACTCTCTATGAATGGTTATTTACAAGTTTTGCCTTTGTGCCTATTTGTCATGTCAGCTGATAGTGACAGAAAAACTCTCAGGGCTAACGGTTTGTTCAGCTATTTTATTATCCTACAGATTCTCCTAAATTTTCAACTGCTTTGAAATATTTTCTCTTACATACTTCCAGAACTCTGGATTTTGATTCCACTGCTCAGCTAGATTAGTTTCGTAATTTGACTTACTCCTTAGTTCATGTGTTACCTTATTTAATGCCATATATACTCTGAACAATTTCTTATATTCTTGTTTTTATGTTGTGTGTGTTTTTTTATATCCATTTTATTTAATATATTGAAAAGCCTATCTATCAACATACTTTTTTCAATCGCCTTGATTTACCTTTGCATATCTCCAATATCTGCAAGGTTACTCAAGGCCTCCTGAATAATTTTGCATTCTGACATATAGACCTATATATACTCTTATTAGTTTATAATTTCCTTCAATGTAGTTCATGAAGGAAAATTTACTTACTGATATAAAAGTTATGGTACAATACCACATATGGGTCTTGTCATGGTAACAAAACTGAGTCATATATTCTGTCCAACTCGTTGTTCTAAGCCTTTTATTTCAGAGCATACTTTTTCTTATAGGTAAATATAAAGTGCAGAGGACCATAACAAAGCACTTGAAGCTTCAAACAAGCGATTCTCATTTTAATTTCACTCATAAACGAACCAGTGTACGACCTTATTAGTCATCATCTCTATGACCATTACCAAAATCGACTTCAGCATCTTCAACTTCAACTGTGTTACTTCCAACAATCAAATTTGATTATAACTTGAAGGTCGGGGGTCATCTGTAAAATCTTACTATATTACAAGGGTGTTAGTTGTAGTTAAAAATAAAAACAAGATGATTGTGTTAAAACATGTACGCAGCTATGCTGTCAGTGAAGCACTGAATGCTTGCACTAGCCTTGATGATGCATGGGAGTGCATTCCAAAATCTGATAGAGCGAGAAAAGAGTTTATAAAAATGTGAGACTGTGTTCATGGCACAATGAAACAAATTGAAAAACACCAAAAGAATTTAAAAAGATAACTTTTAGCAAAGATCCCATGCCACCACACCGAAAATAAGAAAAGAAAAAAAACCAATAGATTATATATAATTTTCAGACAGGGGGAAAACTACATATTGCGACTTTCGGTACGGTATGACGGTTTTTAACAAGATCGTCACTTGATGACCTTGACCTTTCAAATTATTTGGGTTCTGTGGTAAGTGAATTTGGAAATTGAAACAGATATCATGCTCCTAAGCACTGTGGTAAAAATAGAAAAGTAATTTATATATCATAACACAGGTTTCCGCTTTGTGTTCACGTGCCAGAGACTAGCTAAGAAGTGGAAATGCAAGTGTCAACAAAATGCACCGGTTTCGCAAATTTCAATTAACAATTTGCTTGCAGTTCATCAGGTAGGGCACAGTGCTCGTTCTGTATAAGATAGGCATTGTGCCTTACCCGTTTATTATACTTGGAATAAAATTAACAAGTTAGAAAACTGTCTGGGTTTTCGGTAGACCTGAGGTTCCGGGTTTGACCTGCAAAAATTGAGAAAAATTTGTATTTGACCCGCACAAAAAATACCCCGTGCGTCGGCTTGACCCAGAGAAATTTTCTTTGATGTGTCTCGAGTTCAAGTGTTCTGCCCCTTGTCAGTCAAAATCCCCATGATCCCGAAGTTTTTCAATATTGTTTGGCGCCACAAGCAGAAGAATGGCAGTAGGCAGAGTGCGTATATTAATTAGCTACAAAGAGATGTCAGTCACGCCACATGCACACTGACTCGTGGTCATCTCATGTTTTGTATTTAGTACAATAATGTCTGTCATTATCAAAGGTGTTTATTGATCGATGTATAAAAGAAGAGCAGCCAATTACCATGTTTTTACCACTTGTTAATTAGCAATGCACAGAGGGTAGGTGACAATTTTATAAAGAAAGGTTTGTTGGTTTGATAATAAGGAGAAATCAACTGGACAACGCCTTTGATCTTTCCATTTATTTCTGATTTCAATACATTTACTCATATTGATTGTTATTTTAAGCACATTTTCCTACCATTATTATCATGACGCAACAATTAGGTTTATTTAGAACTATTTAGTTCCTCAAAAACATTCAGACTTTATTTATGTTTTGAAAAAGTCATAATTTTATGCTTTTATGAACTTTTTTTATGAATATTTTGTGACACTATGGCTCAACGAAAACTATTTGATTTAGGATTTGTAGGTGGTCAGAAAAAGATAAAGTCTGTGGAAGTTGCATTAAAATTTTATAACACAGTATAGCTTGACCCCTGAAAAGCTGATCTTGACTCTTGAAAATCTGATTTTGACCCTTGAAAATTTAGGCTGAAGAGTCAATGACTCTTGAGTTTAAAAACCTACCGAACACCCTGCTCTAAGATAAGATTTATTTAAAGTCGACAAGATAGTGAACATGTGCAACATAAGCTCATGTGAGCTTTTGAACCGACTGAAACCAACTGCTATGTAGTATCATTTGTGTGCTGGGCTAGTCTTTGGTTAACTGGGTTTAGGTGCATAGTGCACATTCTGGAAGCAGGGATCCCAAATTGAGTGGTCGTGTAACTTGCCATGAGAAATATAGCTTTTGCAACATTTTAGCTGCTAAATGGTTTTTATGTGTATTCGGACCTACAGTTGCTGTGTATTGCATTTTCGTCTTGCTTTGATATTCAAGTCCTACACCGTAACATATTGAACAAATTTTACCATTCAACATCATGTTAATTTAGCTTGGTCACAGGGTGAGAATGTACAGCTAGACTGAGGCCACATTTAAAAAACTCTTTGTTTGCTGTCTCCCGACCCTACTTTTTACAGTTGGGTAGGTAGGTAGGCAATTCTTTTTTTTTTCCTTGTGGGGGGATTATACTTTGACCAGTAGATAGGGCTGTCATCGATTGAAACGATATCGATGTATCAACGATATTTTTTTGTCGATCGATTATCGATTCCCATTTTCAAAAATCGATATTTTACAGAGAGAAAAAACTACCCAAATAAACACTCAGACCCTAAAAAACAACTAAAGTTCACAAAGTTGTAAATTTGGATAAATGCAAAAAAGGAGTGAAGGCAAAATAAAAATGAAAGATGTTATTAATTTTTGTGTATTTCTTTTATTTCATAAATACAAATACAACACAATCAAATAGAAATATGGAAAGTAGGCAATAAAACTTAAGGCTTAAAATAAAATTAAGTTTGTTTGACCTTTACCGACCGACCCGAAAAAATTGCCGCGACTCAAATAATTTTATTGCATTCCAGAGAAAAAAAATATTTTTATTTTCTTATCAAAGGGAAAAACTTATTTTGGTGCTTGAAACTGGCGATTATTTTATTTAACAAATGCGTACATAATTATGGCAAGTGAGAAAGTAACCCGCGGTCGGCTAGTAGAAATCGATAAAGCGGACTGTTTATCATCTCGTGTATTCCGAAAAC
The DNA here is from genome assembly GCF_021730395.1 of Mercenaria mercenaria. Classification (NCBI taxonomy): domain Eukaryota; kingdom Metazoa; phylum Mollusca; class Bivalvia; order Venerida; family Veneridae; genus Mercenaria; species Mercenaria mercenaria. The sequence goes on from NC_069379.1 coordinate 33,147,097, forward strand.
GTGTCAACTATGCCGATAACGTTGCCTAAGGCCATAGGATGCAGACGACAATCAAACCGCTTATAACCGGAGGGCAATCTGACGAAAGGACATAATTTTACAAATCTAGTATCTAATTTACCCGCTAAACGTAAAGAAACCAAAACGTCATGCCGGTACTTATCCATTCCACGAGCACGTGCGAGCTATCGTAATATCTAATTTCCATCACTCGACGTTACTTTTGTTTACACATACACAAAAAAAAACGCGCGTAGTGCATTCATTTTTTGTTATTATCGCATCAATACTTTTTTAGCACCGCTTAAGAAGTAATATAGTTTGAATTCTATAACGATTTTAATAAGATATCGACAGGAATGTAGGCAAAATTCTATAAAAACGGTCAAATTTAAATTTAGTTCTTTGTAAAATTTCAAACAGTGCGATCTTAAAATTACTTATTTCTTTCTAAGAGTAAATAAATGATAAATTCTATGAGCATAAAGTTCAGACTTTTGACCAGAAGGTACAAAAACAAAACAAAAACAGAATAAAAAAATCTTAAATAATGAAAAAGCGTCAGCAATTTAAATACATGGCGTAAAACGACTTTTGGCAAACAGATTTATGTTAGTGCGGCAAAATAGCTCACAGAGGTAGGATATCCACAATTATCGTTTGACACATTTACCTGTCAGTTTATACAGGATATTGAATTCGCTTTAAGAAATTAAAGAAGAAACTTTTTTATTGATTAATTCAAAGAACCGAGGCGGTACGATCAAACAGTGATGTGTTATATGGCGCGAAAACATGACGTAATTCCATGACAATCTCGGGCAACTGTAACGCTTTGATCTCCACTAAAGATGCCATGATACCTACACACTTCTTTTAGCTCTTTGAGAGGGGTGTTAATTGATGATGAAAACAATGACAAGGACTAAGTTTATCAACAGAATAATTACCGATAATCGTTTACGCTTTTTATTACGCTTTCAACATTGGGTGGATTATGATTATTGTGTCCATATTTTTGGGACACTTTACAAAATAAGTCTTGAGAAAGTGAAAATAACTAGTCCTAACATTTTTGGGAAATACGGTAAGGGCTAGACTGTGATTATTTTTACTATCGATGCAGTTATTATGGAGAGCAACTAGGTGGTGGTGATTACTAAAATACCCTGAAAGAAAAATGTCTGCTGTGAAAACGAAATTTAAGAAGAACAATTACGATTGATTACAAAGGAAACGTAATGTACATGAGATTATTATTTGTCTACTATGTGTTATATTTGAAATTTGCTTGTACATAATAGCTTGAAGCTAAAAAATCATCACTTTTGCTTGCATACTGCCATAACCGTTGTAAAAACCTTCTAAAACTCATAAAAAGTTATTATCTATTGTATTAAGCATCAAACACTTGTTGAAAATAAGCTGTAATTCAGTAGTGTGTTTAGATGCCAAATATTTTCGCGACTATATCGTTTTGTACTTTTAAGCGCAGATGTAGTAAATACATTTTTGATATATATATAAAGAAAAAGTATAGACATGAAAGATACTCAAAGACTTGGTCAACTTTGCCTTATGTGCAAATTAAGTCTGTGCCCATATTGTGTGTGCATGAATAGGGCTAGGGGTTTATTACAAGCATACATTTAACAGAGCATCTTCCGAGATTATCTACAAGCAATAGGTATTAATAAATAGACTTTAATTTTTATTATTACTGAGACAACAAACATTAAAAAAACTAAAATATAATAAAATTATTTACCTACCTACCTACCCACTGTAAAAATACTGGGTCGGTAAAGGTCAAACAAACTTAATTTTAATTTAGGCCTAAAATAGCATTTACAGGAAGGTATATAGTATGCATATGAACAAATAGGTCGTTAATCTAACTTAATAATCAATATATCGATGTATCGTCGATATTTGTCTTCTGATATATCGGTATCGTCGATACGCCTAAGACCCAATCAATGACAGCCCTACCAGTAGATATATGATCCTTTCTTACAGAATATTTCTTCTGTAAAAATAAGACAAATCTATATTATATTGTATAAATGAAATTAATTAATAAAATTTAAACTTTCTTACTTAGTATTTTACTTACTTGAAATATCATATCACAACTTAAAAAAAACATTTGACCAGCATTGTCCAATAAAAACTTCTGGGGCGCGGCATTTAAAGTGGGTAGGTAAGGAGACAACAAACAAACATATTTTTAATTTTGGCCTGAGACTTGAACCAGTGGTTTCAGAACGCTGTTCTGATGCAGTACCTAATGAGCTACCTGGCTGCCTACACACCTCCCCTTTTTAAGTAATTAAGTCCTATACCTTGACATACGCCCCCACCCCAACTACCACCACATGAAATTTGTCCTCAAATTTCTAATTGGATAGAGAACAATGTAAACATGAACTTGGCATATATTCAGTCACAGCCCCAGTGTCACAGGGTGACATGTAGAAAGTGGTATACAGCACAATATTTACAGTCACGGCTGTGGGATGGTTTCCCTGCATTGCATTGTATCTACAAGAACATAATGTTGGATCTAACATTAAGAACAACTGTAATAAAATGATAAGGGTTACGCATATTTATATGCACTAATTTCCTAGAATTATCTGAAAATATTGAAATATGACCATTATAATACATGTGTGCACAAACAGCCAGTATTGTGTTTAGTAGAATGATGGTTTGTGACAACAGCTTATAGTCATATTTTTTTGTCTTTTCATGTTAATCTGCATTTAAAATGGCAAGGACCTCTCTGAATCAGAAACAATACATATACCTCCAAGTGTTTTGCTATGGTCCACAAAAAATATTTGATTTTTAACAATTTTACATTATGCTTTCTTGAATCATTTTTCCTGTTATTTACTTTAATGGGATAAAAGAAAAAGAAATTAATGAACACTCCCAGGTTTAAGTTTCTAAGATTCTTTAAATGGGTGTACACGCAGATGGGAATATGCGGGTCAGGCTGTTTTGAAGACCAGGGAGGCATAGAGTGTTTGAACTACATGTATCTTGTCAGTACGTCCTTCAGTCCTTCACTGTGACTTTGTGTTCACAACTCTTGCAGCATTTACCATTCAGTTGAAATGAAACTTGGTATACATCATCAACATGAAGTGGACATGCGAATATTGCTGGAATTTCCATGTTTGGTTTTATTTGCTGAAGTTATGTAGGCTGAGTTCTGGCATTTTCCTGGTCTTTGAAATAGTACAGCTACATCCGAACAAGGCAGCTTGGTTTACTTCAGGGTTTTTTCTAGCAAGTTTGGGAACATAGCCTATACCCCCAAAATTGGGAATTTTGATGCGTAAATGTTCCAAATTGGGAAATATGTTATAGTAAAGGTGTGTTTAACAGTTTAAGCACTTTCTCATACACTTGTTTCACATTGTACAACCTCTTTAACATACTTCCATTACAAAATTGTCCATAATTTAGTCAATGTTTGTGCAATTTTGATGAAATTTTTTTCAGAATGTATATTGGGAATTTTTGCACTCATTTTGGGAAAAATACATACTTTTTGGCATTGGGAATATAGCCGAATCACGGCTATAAAAACAGCCGGAAAAAAAACCTGTACTTCATCAATAACATGAAGTAGACAGATACATATTGCTGGGAATTTATTGTTCAATCGTTTTTCTAGTCTTACTTATTATTATATCAAACATTTTCAGGGCGCATGTGTCAAACAGTGTTGACATCATTCTTGTTACGAATATTTAACTCTGTTTTCAGTACCAAGAACTGTGTTATAAGTTTGTAATAAAGTGATAATTTTGTGTGTATTTTCAGATATGAATACTACTTTTATCATGCAAATTGACCGAAGTTAACTATTCACACAGCAAAAATTGATACACCAGCAAAGAAATTAAAAATGGCTTCCGAATTATTGGAAAGTCCAGTCGGAGCCAGTGATCCAATTTTTGTTGAGCAAAATAAAGGCGGGGCTAAAACGTGGGAGGAGATAAAAGCTGTTGTCAAGGATACAAGAAAGTTGGTGAGCTCATTAGCTAGTAGAGTGCCGTCAAATTTCCAGTTTCGGACCCAAGATACTCCGAATGGACCTATTACAAGGTATATACTTTCAGTAAACAGTGAAAAGCAAATTTTAAGATGAATTTATTATGGTAATGTAATTTTTTATATTTTTTTTTCAATGAATAGAGTAACAGAATAAAGAAGTCCATGTTTATATCATGTAGAATTTAATGTTTAGTGTAAATTTGTATTCTTATAATCAGGTTGTATTTTCTTGGCATCCCGCCAAAGCAAAGAGAGTCAACGCTAATGTATGTGAATGTCCCGTCAGTTCCAATGAGTATCACCCCGATGTTACAGTGGTGCAGTCTGCTGGAGTCTTTCTCTTCGACGTTATCAAATAGTGGACAAATGTCACGGGAGGAACAACTGCTGAGAGAAAGGAAAAGGTAATTAGAGGCTTCCTGAAGACGCTTTATTTCTTTTGAATAAATTTTGATTGTTGAAGCCAAAATCAAGATCTATAAAAATAAAACAAGTCTGGAAGGTGTAACAGGAACGTATTAAAGATTGAAATGTCACAAAGTCGGTTGACAATCAGATGAGATCTATGTGGTCAGTTGGTTAAGATAACAGCAGCTCATCTAGGAGGTCATGGGTTCGAGTCCCAAAGGGGTCAGGACCATGCCTTGTTGGAATATTGGTTTTTCCAGGATGTAGACTCGAGGGTGATTCAAATAAGCTTCATGCTTTCAACATAATCAACTTACTTAATAAAAAAAATCCCCTCAAACAGGAAATCCATAAAAATTTGTTTTATTTTTATTAGCTCACATGTCACAAAGTGACAGTGTGAGCTTTTGTGATCGCGCAGCGTCCGTCGTCCGTCCGTGCGTAAACTTTTGCTTGTGACCTCTTTAGAGGTCACATTTTTCATGGGATCTTTATGAAAGTTAGTCAGAATGTTCATCTTGATGATATCTAGGTCAAGTTCGAAACTGGGTCAGCTGCGGTCAAAAACTAGGTCAGTAGGTCTAAAAATAGAAAAACCTTGTGACCTCTCTAGAGGCCATATTTTTCACAATATCTTCATGAAAATTGGTCAGAATGTTCATCTTGATGATATCTAGGTCAAGTTCGAAACTGGGTCACATGCCATCAAAAACTAGGTCAGTAGGTCAAATAATAGAAAAACCTTGTGACCTCTCTAGAGGCCATATTTTTCATGGGATCTGTATGAAAGTTGGTCTGAATGTTCATCTTGATGATATTTAGGTCAAGTTCGAAACTGGGTCAGCTGCGGTCAAAAACTAGGTCATTAGGTCTAAAAATAGAAAAAGCTTGTGACCTCTCTAGAGGCCATACTTTTGAATGGATCTTCATGAAAATTGGTCAGAATGTTCATCTTGATGATATCTAGGTCAAGTTTGAAACTGGGTCACGTGCCATCAATAACTAGGTCAGTAGGTCAAATAATAAAAAAACCTTGTGACCTCTCTAGAAGCCATATTTTTCATGGGAACTGTATGAAGATTGGTCTGAATGTTCATCTTGATGATATCTAGGCCAAGTTTGAAACTGGGTCACGTGCCATCAATAACTAGGTCAGTAGGTCAAATAATAAAAAAACCTTGTGACCTCTCTAGAGGCCATACTTTTGAATGGATCTTCATGAAAATTGGTCAGAATGTTCATCTTGATGATATCTAGGTCAAGTTTGAAACTGGGTCACGTGCCGTCAATAACTAGGTCAGTAGGTCAAATAATAAAAAAACCTTGTGACTTCTCTAGAAGCCATATTTTTCATGGGAACTGTATGAAGATTGGTCTGAATGTTCATCTTGATGATATCTAGGCCAAGTTTGAAACTGGGTCACGTGCCATCAATAACTAGGTCAGTAGGTCAGATAATAAAAAAACCTTGTGACCTCTCTAGAGGCCATACCTTTGAATGGATCTTCATGAAAATTGGTCAGAATGTTCATCTTGATGATATCTAGGTCAGGTTTGAAACTGGGTCACGTACCTTCAGTAACTAGGTCAGTAGGTCAAATAATAAAAAAACCTTGTGACCTCTCTAGAAGCTATATTTTTCATGGGAACTGTATGAAGATTGGTCTGAATGTTCATCTTGATGATATCTAGGCCAAGTTCGAAACTGGGTCAACTGTGGTTAAAAACTAGGTCAGTAGGTCTAAAAATAGAAAAACCTTGTGACCTCTCTAGAGGTCATATTTTTCACAAGATCTTCATGAAAGTTGGTCAGAATGAACACCTTGATGATATCTAGGTCAAGTTTGAAACTGGGTCATGTGCCATCAAAAACTAGGTCAGTAGGTCAAATAATAGAAAAACCTTGTGACCTCCCTAGAGGCCATATTTTTCATGGGATCTGTATGAAAGTTGGTCTGAATGTTCATCTTGATGATATCTAGATCAATTTCGAAACTGGGTCAGCTGTGGTCAAAAAAACTAGGTCATTAGGTCTAAAAATAGAAAAAGCTTGTGACCTCTCTAGAGGCCATACTTTTGAATGGATCTTCATGAAAATTGGTCAGAATGTTCATCTTGATGATATCTAGGTCAAGTTTGAAACTGGGTCACGTGCCGTCAATAACTAGGTCAGTAGGTCAAATAATAAAAAAACCTTGTGACTTCTCTAGAAGCCATATTTTTCATGGGAACTGTATGAAGATTGGTCTGAATGTTCATCTTGATGATATCTAGGCCAAGTTTGAAACTGGGTCACGTGCCATCAATAACTAGGTCAGTAGGTCAGATAATAAAAAAACCTTGTGACCTCTCTAGAGGCCATACTTTGAATGGATCTTCATGAAAATTGGTCAGAATGTTCATCTTGATGATATCTAGGTCAGGTTTGAAACTGGGTCACGTACCTTCAGTAACTAGGTCAGTAGGTCAAATAATAAAAAAACCTTGTGACCTCTCTAGAAGCTATATTTTTCATGGGAACTGTATGAAGATTGGTCTGAATGTTAATCTTGATGATATCTAGGCCAAGTTCGAAACTGGGTCAACTGTGGTTAAAAACTAGGTCAGTAGGTCTAAAAATAGAAAAACCTTGTGACCTCTCTAGAGGTCATATTTTTCACAAGATCTTAATGAAAGTTGGTCAGAATGAACACCTTGATGATATCTAGGTCAAGTTTGAAACTGGGTCATGTGCCATCAAAAACTAGGTCAGTAGGTCAAATAATAGAAAAACCTTGTGACCTCCCTAGAGGCCATATTTTTCATGGGATCTGTATGAAAGTTGGTCTGAATGTTCATCTTGATGATATCTAGATCAATTTCGAAACTGGGTCAGCTGCGGTCAAAAAAACTAGGTCATTAGGTCTAAAAATAGAAAAAGCTTGTGACCTCTCTAGAGGCCATACTTTTGAATGGATCTTCATGAAAATTGGTCAGAATGTTCATCTTGATGATATCTAGGTCAAGTTTGAAACTGGGTCACGTGCCATCAATAACTAGGTCAGTAGGTCAAATAATGAAAAAACCATGTGACCTCTCTAGAGGCCATATTTTTCATGGGATCTGTATGAAAGTTGGTCTGAATGTTCATCTTGATGATATCTAGGTCAGGTTCAAAACTGGGTCACATGAGCTCAAAAACTAGGTCACTATGTCAAATAATAGAAAAAAAACGACGTCATACTTAGTTCAAAACTGGGTCATGTTGGGACAGGTGAGCGATTCAGGACCATCATGGTCCTCTTGTTTTAACTTCAGGTTAGGAGTATTTGGAATTACTTCCTATGAGTTGACAGAGAAAGGGAAATTGGTTTTCCCAGCATGCAATACTTTGTTTACATGTTCTGATGAAAATCTTACGGTAAGTTATAAAAACATTCTGGATTAGATCTTTTTTTTTTTAGTGTTGAAGACTAAAAATATCTGACATGCTTGTTTATGCTTACTGTATACCTAGTATGAACTTGGATTTGGATTCATTTTGTCAGATATTATGTTGATAATGATTATAAACTATGAATAGAAAAATGAAATCTTTGTGATATAAATACATTAATTTTGTCAGTATTTAAAACTGAAAGCTGTTGATGTCAGTCAACACACTTTATTTACCCACTTAAAGTTGATTCTTCTGTAAGACAGAGTTCATAAATTACTTCAGAATTGGCAGTATTTTGCAGATTATTTTATAACTACTTTGAGTCAGTGACATTTACTCACTTATAAGACTGTCTCACTTATTAGACGAAGCAACACAGGGCTGATTTTAAGGAGAAAAACTTTGTGTTGTATGTAAGTAAATACAGAAGTATGAAAAGTTAAAGGCACAGCATTGTGTTATAAGCTGATGTGGCAGGCTTGTTTTATGGCTATATAGTATTTCAGTGCCTTTGTGTTTGGCAAAGGACCTGGCACTTTAAGGGATGCAGTTCGATATCATGCAGCTGCGAAGTCTGGATGTATAGGTTGCATGTCCAGCACTTGGTCCGCTTAACCACGGAATTACTGTAAATTCTTATGATAATATAACAAATTGCACCATACTAGGTTAACATATTCAAAAAGTGAATTATCCTCACAGTTTCATTTTACTTTACAGAGTGTAGACCCAGTTTTCCCTCAAAATATAGATACCAATGTACAAGGTGCAAGAATGGACCCTCAGATCTGCCCAAACAATTCGGATCTTGTAGCGTTTGTTAACTGCAATGACTTATGGGTAGTCAATACAAAAACTGGACAGGAAGTGAGGCTCACTCATTCAAATAAAGGTAAATATAATTTTATAACCTTATGAACAGAAATTTAGAGGGGTATATAAGAGTCTTCTTACAATGTGGTCTGTCTGCTGCAGAAGAGTTGTTGGGCAAATTATTTCCACAAGTTTAAAGGGATCCAGTCAGCTTCATACACATGATAACCATCTAGTATAAATATGCGTTCAGGGACGGTTTAAGCATTGCAGAATTAATTTTTTCTCTACAAAAGTGATTTTTCATTCAGTGATAGCTCTAGTTTCAGTCAATCAGGATTAGATGTTCTTTAAACAATACATATTTATCATTTTCAATATGTAATATCAATTGCTATTTGTTTTTAAAAATCCAAGATTTATTTGTCATCTGGAGGTGTGCCCCTTTAAAGACAAAAACACTATAACTTAAGAGTATTGTATTTTTCTCTCTAGGTACTGGGTGTCTAAAGGAGGACCCGTACAGTTCTGGAGTACCATCGTTTGTTGTACAGGAGGAATTTGACCGCTATACAGGTTACTGGTGGGAACCTAAATGTGATAAATCTCCTGACAGTAAAACTTACAGAATATTGTACGAGGAGGTAGACGAGTCGGAAGTTGATATTTTACAGGTAACCATAGAATATAAAACCATCATGCTGATAAAACAGGTCTACTACTAGAAATTCATATTCATGATTAGCTATATCATCCAAATACTTTTGTAACGCCAATGCTTAATAAAATAAAAACACAGACATCAAATTACTAGGGTGGTGATGTGTAAGTCATCTGAATGTCTTTTTGCTTTTACGAATGCTTTAAAAACATTTCAAGAAATTTGCACTTCCAGTGGTGTTAGAAGTATTTTATAGGTATTTTTAAAACTCACTGAGAAGTTTGTCTATGGTCAAAGTATTTGGGTGTTTATATTTCAGATTTATTCTCCACTGGAAGACAAGGGTGTGGACGAGTACAGATACCCTCGGCCAGGAAAAACTAACGCCAAAAGCTGCCTCAAAATTGTAGAATTCTCAATCAATGAAACTGATCAGGTAAATTTTGACATTAAATATTGTATTATTTCTTTCTTTTAAATCATACTGAAGTATTCTTGTCTGTAGAAATACCTTAAATAGTTGTAATACTGGAATGTAAGCTCACAATATAAGAACAGATTTCATGTGGATGCATGCCTGCATAGTTAAAAGTCACTGGCTTGAAACCTCTTACCCATCACAACTTTAGGGGTCAGTACACAACATTCTTTTTCATGATAAGTAGCTTTTCAGTTGGCTTGCAGTAGGCTTGATGTCCTTCCAAGTGCTTGTGCATCGAGGTACTAATACTGTCCATTGAGGCACCATCGGTGTCTAGCATGGCACCATCACTGTCCATGGAGTCGCCATCAAGCTAGAAGGTCACCCTATGGCCTTAATTGTGCCAGTACGACTTAAAATTCAACAAAAAGGAACAATTTGTATATTCTCCAGAAATGGATATGTTTTCTAGAGATATTGTGGTAATTTGTTTGGAAAATGGTGTAATAGGGAACCTTTAGCCTGCTGGTGGCAAGTGATTATGTCTTTCCGACCAAGATCAGCCTGCACATCTGATCATGGAATCCAGTCAGTAAATTTTCAGTGAACGCCCTTTCAGATAATAAATGGTATTGCCCAAATTGAATGATGGACCAGTCCATTTTAGAAATTTAGCAGAGTAAGGGAAATATATGTTATTGTTTCAGATATCAGAGACTGTTGTATGCAAATGTTTATACGAGTCGATTAGCTCATTGTTTCCGTCCATGGAGTATTTACTTAGAGCGGGCTGGACCCCAGATGCTAAATAGTGAGTATCAGAAAAGTGTTTGAAAACATTTTATTGCCTTAGCTCAGGAAGTGAATAAGTGCAATTAATGTAACACTTATCCTCTTGTACTTGGTTGACAATTTGTATGTTTATTTGTATTATTTTACTCTTAAAGACATCTGCAAAAACATTATTAAATTATTTTCAGGAATGCTTCTTTTTATATTTATCACATTCATAAAAAACATTTGCAAACATTTCTGCATGCAAAATGCCTACTTAAGGTAATGGTAAATATGAATTTTATTTTCATTCGCTTTGTGAAAAAATTAAGCTCTCAGACTGTGTTTAGTGTGCTCTGTGCTTCCGGGAAATCTACTCTTTCTTTTTATTTTTTGAAGAGCCTATGACCTTCAGCTCCATAGGAAAGCATAATCCTCTTGACCAACAGTGTTCTGCGAATTGTTTCGTGAAGCACGAAAGTTCATGTATTTTGTTTGTATGTACAAGATAGAAGCAGAATTATATATGATGTAAACTATTTTTGACAGTGTCCATTGTCAACTGCTAAACAGGAAACAGACACACCTGTCTCTGGTATTGATACCTACACAATGTTTTATCGTAACCAAGGCAACAGAAGATGTTGATATGGAAGCTACACAATCTGAGAAATATCCAAATTTACATGTGATACATGAAGACGCCTCAGAAATATGGGTTAATGTAAGTATATGTCAGAAATATCCAAATATACTTGTGTAACATGAAGACGCATCAGAAATATAAGTTGATATAAATAAATGTTAGGAATATACAGATTTACATGTGATACATGAAGATTTCTCAGAAATATGGGTTACTGTTAGTATATGTGAGAAATATCCAAATTTACCTGTCATACAGGAGCATACCTCAGAAATGTGATTAAATGTAAGTATATATAATGTATACAAATAAATACAAATATACAAATACATGGCATTTTATATAGCGCAAAAATTATAAAATATTCTATTGCGCTTTACAATTACATGAGTATGAGAAATATTCGAATTTAAATGATACAGGAACACACCTCCAAAAGTTTGGTATATGTAATATATGTGAGAAATATCCAATTTACCCGTGATACCTCAGAAATATGGTTTATTGTAATTAGGATCAGTTAAGGGCATATTTTGATTGCCAGCATTAAAATTCTTCAGTTGATTTTAAGAGTCTTGCTTGCTCGTTGTGGCAGATTTAGGAAAAGCATTATTTAAGCACTGAAATTTGCATTTACAGATTTCTTTTATTCATAGACCATTTTTGCTCATTGATCATGATAAATACCATGACAGTGAAGTATGTCAGACTACAGTTCATTGATAGGTGATACATGTTTATTTTCTAAATGTCTGACTGACCTTGAGGTCATAATACTGACATTATCATATACTAAAAATGCAATTCAGTTAAGACAGGAATTGAAAAATCCAAAATTCCAGCAAGTTTGAAAGGAAACAAAATATCTTTAATGGATATGAAAGAAAATGGGTACCAACTATGAAATCAAACGTCCGTGTTGACACATAATGCTTTTTAATGTTAAAACATTATGCATTTTAGACATGTTACAACTATATCTTGTACTTGTTCAGTGTAAATTTAATAGAAAAAACATTAAGGTTAGTGGACCTGTAATGTCATTTGACAGTTTGAGCCACGCCATGAGAAAATCAAGATAGTGCATGTGTGACCAGCATGGATCCAGAAAAGCCGTGCAGTCTAGTCAGGATCCATGCTGTTCACTTTCAAAGCCTATTGTAATTAGAGAAACCATTAGCAAACAGCATGGATCCTCCTGACCAGACTGCACAGATGCGCAGGCTGGTCTGGATCCGTGCTGATCACAAATGCACTATGTTGGTTTTCTCATGGCGGGGGTCATTTATGTATTCTCTGTATATAAATGATTTTGATTTTCTCTGGCTTTCAATTGAAAGTCATGTCGTGTGTGTTCAGTTGCATAAAGGGAGTACGTTATCATATGTAAATTGCCAAGTGTCATCACTGGTGTGTTACCTTAAATGATAGTAAACTTATTTATATATTTTAGGTACACGATATACTACATTTTTTACCTGGAGAGTCACAAAATGAGATTAACTTTATTTGGATGTCGGAAAGATCGGGATTTCGACATTTGTATAAAATCTCGTCAAAGTTAGCCTCACAGCAAGTGCTTGGACAATCAGAATTACATGATGGTAGGTTAATTTAATTTTCAAACTTTTTAAATCAGCCTGCTTGCAGAGTCAGTGGAAAACCCGCCCGCTTAGCTCAGTAGGTAGAGTTTCGGTCTACGGATCGCGGGGTCGCGAGTTCGATCCTCGGGCGGGGCGTATGTTCTCTGTGACTATTTGATAAACTATTTGATAAACGACATTGTGTCTGAAATCATTAGTCCTCCACCTCTGAATCATGTGGGGAAGTTGGCAGTTACTTGCGGAGAACAGGTTTGTACTGGTACAGAATCCAGGAACACTGGTTAGGTTAACTGCCCACCCTTACGTGACTGAAATACTGTTGAAAAACGGCGTTAAAGTCAGTGGAAGTCAACCTGTAAAAGTTTGGCGGTGATTGTTAGTCTAAATTTATTTGACCTGTGGAGAAGTTGTCAGTTACTTGCAGAAAATAGGATATTCTAGTGTAGACTCTAGATATTGTTAGGTTTTATGAAACATTCACAAGCAAACAAAATAGTTGGACATCTTCTGAACAGAGTTACAATCATGAAAATGTAAATCTTTTCTATGTCTAGGGGAGAGTGTAACAACTTGAGTACATGTGAATAAAGAAGCAGATGAAATAAATGTCTGAAATTGGACCTGAACACATATAAAACTTGAGTGGCTAAAGGCATTTCAAAAAACACTTGCCACTCACTGCTGCAGGGTGGAAACATGCTGGACTGACATGTAGAATTTTTAGCACGACTATTCGAAGAATATGTAGAGCTATCCTACTCAACACGGCGGCGTCGGAGTCGGCGTCACACCTTGGTTATGTTTTTCGTACCAGTCCACTTTTTGACAAAGTCTTTTGAGATAAAGCTTTGAAACTTTCAACACTTGTTTACCATCACCATGGCCAGTTGTAGGCAAGAGTAAATAACTCTATCAAGGATTTTGGCTGAATTATGGCCCCTTTTAACTTAGAAATCATGGTTAAGTTTTTCGTACCAGTTCACATTTTGTGTAAAGTGTTTGACATATGGCTTTGAAACTTTTATTACACTTGTTTATTATAACAGACTCTATCTGTAGGCAAGAGTACCTAACTCTGACAACTATTTTGACTGAATTATGGCCCTTTTTGGACTTGGAAATTGGTACAATTTGTGTACAAGTCTATGTTTTGTCAAAACTATTTGACCTGTGGCTTTGAAAGTTTGCACAATTGTTCATCATCATGATTTATATCTATAGGCAAGAGAACATAACTCTGTCAACTATTTTGGCTGAATTATGGCCCTTTTTAGCTCACCTGTCACAAAGTGACAAGGTGAGCTTTTGTGATCACGCAGCGTCCGGCGTCCGGCGTCCGTCCGTCCGTGCGTCTGTTCGTGCGTGCGTAAACTTTTGCTTGTGACATCTCTAGAGGTCACATTTTTCATGGGATCTTTATGAAAATGGGTCAGAATGTTCATCTTGGTAAATTCTAGGTCAAGTTCGAAACTGGGTCACGTGCCATCAAAAACTAGGTCAGTAGGTCTAAAAATAGAAAATCCTTGTGACCTCTCTAGAGGCCATAATTTTCAATGGATCTTCATGAAAATTGGTCAGAATGTTCATCTTGATGATATCTAGGTCAAGTTCGAAACTGGGTCACGTGCCTTTAAAAACTAGGTCAGTAGGTCTAAAAATAGAAAAACCTTGTGACCTCTCTAGAGGCCATATATTTCACAAGATCTTCATGAAAATTGGTCAGAACGTTCATCTTGATGATATCTAGGTCAGGTTCGAAACTGGGTCACGTGCCTTCAAAAACTAGGTCAGTAGGTCAAATAATAGAAAAACCTTGTGACCTCTCTAAAGGCCATAGTTTTCATGGGATCTGTATGAAAGTTGGTCTGAATGTTCATCTTGATGATATCTAGGCCAAGTTTGAAACTGGGTCACGTGCGATCAAAAACTAGGTCAGTAGGTCTAAAAATAGAAAAACCTTGTGACCTTTCTAGAGGCCATATATTTTATAAGATCTTCATGAAAATTGGTCAGAACGTTCACCTTGATGATATCTAGGTCAGATTCGAAACTGGGTCACGTGCGGTCAAAAACTAGGTCAGTAGGTCTAAAAATAGAAAAACCTTGTGACCTCTCTAGAGGCCATATATTTCATGAAATCTTCATGAAAATTGGTCAGAATGTTCACCTTGCTGATATCTAAGTGGGTCACGTGCCATCAAAAACTAGGTCAGTAGGTCAAATAATAGAAAAACCTTGTGACCTCTCTAGAGGCCATATTTTCCATGGGATCTGTATGAAAGTTGGTCTGAATGTTCATCTTGATGATATCTAGGTCAAGTTCGAAAGTGGGTCACGTGCCGTCAAAAACTAGGTCAGTAGGTCAAATAATAGAAAAACATTGTGACCTCTCTAAAGGCCATATTTTTCAATGGATCTTCATGAAAGTTGGTCTGAATGTTCATCTTGATGATATCTAGTTCAAGTTCGAAACAGGGTCATGTGCGGTCAAAAACTAGGTCAGTAGGTCTAAAAATAGAAAACCTTGTGACCTCTCTAGAGGCCATACTTGTGAATGGACCTCCATAAAAATTGGTCAGAATGTTCATCTTGATGATATCTAGGTCAAGTTTGAAAGTGGGTCACGTGCCTTCAAAAAGTAGGTCAGTAGGTCAGATAATGAAAAAACGTTGTGACCTCTCTAGAGGCCATATTTTTCATGGGATCTGTATGAAAGTTGGTCTGAATGTTTATCTTGATGATATCTAGGTCAGGTTTGAAACTGGGTCAACTGCGATCAAAAACTAGGTCAGTAGGTCTTGAAATAGAAAAACCTTGTGACCTCTCTAGAGGCTATACCCTTAAATGGATCTTCATGAAAATTGGTCAGAATGTTCACCTTGATGATATCTAGGTCAAGTTTGAAACTGGGTCACGTGCCTTAAAAAACTAGGTCAATAGGTCAAATAATAGAAAAACCTTGTGACCTCTCTAGAGACCATATTTTTCAATGGATCTTCATGAAAATTGGTCAGAATTTTTATCTTGATAATATCTAGGTCAAGTTCAAAACTGGGTCACATGAGCTCAAAAACTGGGTCACTATGTCAAATAATAGAAAAAAAACAACGTCATACTCAAAACTGGATCATGTGGGAAAAGGTGAGCGATTCAGGACCATCATGGTCCTCTTGTTTGTCTTTGAAATTGGTTCAGTTTTCGTACAAGTCCATGTTTCGTCAAAACTATTTGACATGTGGCTTTGGAACTTTGAACACTTGTTTATCATCATGATTTCCATCTGTAGGCAAGAGTACATAACTCTGTCAACTATTTCGGCTGAATTATGTCATTTTTTGGACTTGAAAATTGGTTTAGTTTTCATACAAGCCAACGTTTTGTCAAAGCTATTTGTCATGTGGCTTTGAAACTTTGAACTCTTGTTTATCATCATGGTTTCCATTTGTAGGCGAGAGTACATAACTCTGTCAACTAATTTGGCTAAATTATGGACCTTTTTGGACTTTGAAATCAGTGAAGTTTTTCGTACCAGTCTATATTATGCCTAACCTGTTTGTCATATGGATTTGAAACTTTGACCACTTGTTTACCTTCATAGTCTGCTTACCTAGGACAAGGACTTGAGCTCAGTTATGGCCTTTTTCTGGACAAAGAAATTAGTTAGCTTTCGCATACCATTCGATATTTTGTCTATCAACTGTTTGATATATGGCTTTCACACTTTGAACATTTGCTTACCAACATGGCCACACATTGCATTATAGTGCAAAACTTATCCAAATCTACAAATGCAGGTACATTGTTTGCCTTATCTGTTCCTTTTCTTTTGTTTGAAAATTTCAGGTAATATTTTGACCCTATACTTCTATCAGTGCTTCAAATAGTCGAGCGCGCTGTCAACAGACTTTTTTTCTTGCGAGTGTGCTTCAGTAGACAAAGTATTTTGATATTGTATTAAAACTAACTGTATTTACTGTTATATTGTAGATGTGTTGAGATGCGAGTGCTCTACAGTTACAGCAATAACGTCCGGAGAATGGGAGGTCTCTCCTAAAGAGGTAAGTGTTGCACAGATTATTTTAAGTCATTTTCAGATAGCTTGCTCACAACCTTTTTTTTTGGCTGATTTTATAGCTGTTATTGGGTCATGTTCCCATTTTAAAGATTAATTCTTTTTTTCCCCAAATTTGGGACAAAAATTCTCAGTTGTGACTCTGCAAACAAAATATTATTTTCCCATTTTGAAGATAAATTCTTTTTTCCCCCCAAATTTGGGACAAAAATTCTCAGTTGTGACCCTGCAAACAAAATTTTATTTTCCCATTTTGAAGATAAATTCTTTTTTTTTTCCCCCAAATTTGGGACAAAAATTCTCAGTGGTGATACTGCAAACAAATTTTGGTAAAAAAATGATCTTTTAGTGCAGAAAGCTCAGCAGAATTAAGAAGTAAGATCATCAAAAATTAAATCATTAGAAAAAAGCAGATGTCTGTTGGATGATATTATGCAGGGTTTTTTTTTCAAATACTACATTGTAGAAAAAGCTTGGTTCGGAACTTGCAGAGCTTTCTGAAGGAGGACACTAATTGAGTCAGTTGTATAAAGACAGTCAGCTATCAGGATACTATGCTTACAACATTATTTTCTGTTTTTCAGTGTTGGGTAGATGAGAGTCGACAGCTAGTATACTTTATAGGCTTGAAAGATACACCTTTAGAAACTCATTTGTAAGTGTGCATTTCTTATACTCTTACCTCTCAAGTACCTCAAATTGATGATTGCACAATTGACAGATAATATTTGTCCTTTTGTTAAGCATGTTAGAAAGATTTTTCATCCAAGGATGTTAAGAAGAGTTTGGAGGCTTATCTAAAGATGAACATTGTTTTACCCCCAAGATACAAAGTGTATGGAGACTATATTGGAGTCACACCCCCATTCATCTGTTCTTCGTGTCTGCTCAGTGTCTTCTAAACTGCTGGAAAGATTTTCATAACACTAGTATCAGTTGTATATCTCACAAGACAATGGGCAGAAACTATGTAACTAGGTTCACGGTCGAGGTCACACTTGACGGTCCAATGTCGTGACCACAGCACAGTAGAACCTTGTTTGCTAGAACTGACAGGACTAGCGAAATTGGTTTGAGTTACCTGTAGACTGAGCCATCAAACAAAATACATAATACAAGGATTTTGCTGGGACCTGACCAAAAGTTTGAGCAAGGGTGGTGTACGAATAATCCGGGTTCAGCGAAGGAAGTTTGACTGTATTTTAAATCCTTGTATCAGAGCTGTGTCTGGGGGTATTAATAATGAAAGCCAGTTGTAAGTCCCATCAACCCTAAAATACACTTTATACAGTATCTCCTCTTTTAGCAACACCTCAGTCTGTCCCCTTAGCTTGTTAGAGAGAGCGCAGATCTACAGATCGTGAGACTTATGCTTTCCTTGTGAATTGACTAAAGACATTGCGTCTGAAAACATTCATCCTCCATAGTTTATTCATGTGCTACTTGAGGAGAATATACTGATAACAGAATCCAGAAACACTTGTTAGGTTAACTGTCTGCTATCACAACTGTTACAAATATTGTTGAAAAATGGTGCTAAACCTAAAACAAACAAAAACAACACCTCTGAATAGCAAGGCCTCCATAACAAATACCAGTGAATTAAACTTTCCCAAGTAATAGCATCAGTATAACAAACATATTTCTGCCTTCCCGCTTGTGTTCATTTTGTAGAAGTTTCACCATATGTATATTTTTCTTCTTCAGCCATTTTAGTTCTATTTATCACGTTTGACGTTGTGGGAGTGAAATTAAGCCTTACAAAATTTGGTGTTGCATTTAGTGTACTAAAGCATTGACACTGATGTAATTTTAACCCTTAGCCTGCTGGCGGCAGACGATTCTGCCTTTGCGACCAGTGCAGACCAAGATCAGCCTGCACATCCGTGCAGTCTGATCATGGTCTGCACTGTTCGCTATTCAGTCAGTAAATTTTCAGTGAAAACCCTTTGAGTAGTAAGTGGTACCGTCCAAATTGAAAGATGGACCAGTCCATTATAGAAATATAGCAGGGTAAGGGTTAAATATTAGAGAGGTTGGTGAAATAGACTTGGTCCATAAAATGTAAAGAAAGAAGAAATTTTAATATTTCATCAGGAGAAGCTT
This sequence comes from Mercenaria mercenaria, assembly GCF_021730395.1. Taxonomy (NCBI): domain Eukaryota; kingdom Metazoa; phylum Mollusca; class Bivalvia; order Venerida; family Veneridae; genus Mercenaria; species Mercenaria mercenaria. The sequence continues at coordinate 33,166,094 of NC_069379.1, forward strand.
ACATGTGATAAAAAGAGTACTATATTTTGTGTCTTTCCACTTTAAATTTATTAAACTTATTGAATAAATTTAGCATGTAAAGACACTCGTTTAATAAATTTTATATATATTTCAGATATGTAACCTCATACAGCACGCCTGGTGACCCTGTGAGATTAACTGAGCTAGGATATTCACACAGCGTCTCCTTCAACAAGGAACGTACACTGTTTGTATCGGTGTACAGTTCTGCTAAAGTTACACCTATGTCAACGTTACACCAAATAACGCATTCAGAAAGTGCCGTGAAGACACAGCCAATTGGAGTTCTCATGCCTTCTTCTCGTATGTTTAGATATCCATTTTACTGTCTTAATTACATTTAGTTTGTAACCGGAATTGATCTATTAATTGTACCCCCCGACAACAAAGTTGTAAGGGGGGGTATACTGGTTTCAGGTTGTCTGTCTGTCCGTCCGTCCGTCTGTCTGTCTGTCCGTAGACACAATCTTGTGCGCACCATCTCTCCTCATCCCCTTGACACAATTTAATGAAACTTCACACAAGTGATCAGTAACAACAGTAGTTGTGCATGGGGCATGTTAGGTTCTTTCAGAAAAAAAATTTGCAGAGTTACGGGACTTTGTTTTTTGTTACTATACTATATACATAGACACAATCTTGTGCGCACCATCTCTCCTCATCCCCTTGACACAATTTAATGAAACTTCACACAAGTGATCAGTAACAACAGTAGTTGTGCATGGGGCATGTTAGGTTCTTTCAGATAAAAAAATTGCAGAGTTACAGGACTTTGTTTTTTGTTACTATACTATATACATAGACACAATCTTGTGCGCACCATCTCTCCTCATTCCCTTGACACAGTTTAATGAAACTTTACACAAGCGATCAGTAACAACAGTAGTTGTGCATGGGGCATGTTAGGTTCTTTCAGAAAAAAAAATTGCAGAGTTATGGGACTTTGTTTTTTGTTACTATACTATATACATAGACACAATCTTTTGCGCACCATCTCTCCTCATCCCCTTGACACAATATAATGAAACTTCACACAAGTGATCAGTAACAACAGTACTTGTGCATGGGGCATGTTAGGTTGTTTCAACGACAAAAATTGCAGAGTTACGGGACTTTGTTTCTTGTTCACATACTATGTACATACAGTCTGCATATGCAATCTTGTGCGCGCCTAATCTTCCGAACCCTTGCACACAATTTAATGAAACTTCACACAAGTGATCAGTATCAACCCTAGTTGTGCATGGTGCATGTTACGTTCTTTTAGATAAATATTCTGCATAGTTATGGGAGTTTGTTTTTTGTTACTATACTGTATACATACAGTCTATATTCATACAGTCCACATAATTATGCAATCTTGTGTGGGTCAAATTGCAATGTACTGTGTCAGTGCATGTGGGGGGTACATTCATCATCTTTAGTGATAGCTCTAGTTCCTAGTGAATTCAAGAAGTTTTCCTGGAGATATTTATCACTCTGTATACAGATAAAGTCGTTTGAATGGCTGAAGGGGTCCAGTGGTTAAACACCCGACTTCAAAGCTGAGTTAAGTTCAAGCCCCTACTCCTTAGAGATCTTTGTATGTGTGCATTACACATGACAAGAACTAAAGAACCAGGGTGAAGATCTCAGCTTTTATAATGGATAAAGACTCCCATTTCAAGAAGTAGGCGGCTCCTTGGTGGTGCTACCAGTATTCTGCAAAGCAGACAGAAGCAGTTCTTTAAAAAAGAAAAAGAAAAATATTCCAGTATTTTTTTTTAGCAAATATAAGTCAAGCTTAAAGAAAATGAATGTTAACAATAACAGCACTTCCTTTTTGCTGGTTTTCCCTTATGATCTAAATTAAAAAAAAAAAAAAAAAAGATTATTTTTTTGAAAATACAGGAGTGGACAATTATCATGGGAGGGCGTTAAGTAGGGATTATATGGTATTACTGCTTTGTGCAAGTCTTGAACCCAGCAAAATGGGGGTCAGATATTCCATACAAGCATGATTACTTATTCAGCAAAGCGTTTGCAGCTTTGATATCTGATTTTAACCTGAACATTGTACTGTGAAATCATTGATATTCGTTGGGGACTAATTTCCGTGGATTTCGTGGTTAGGTCAATCCACGAAATTTAATCCCAACAAACAAGTAAAATTCCCATTCATTTTATGTTTAAAAAGTGGAAATCCACGAATTCATATCCCCATGAAATTGCTGTTTTGACCAAAACCACGAAATTTCATGCCGACGAAATTAAATGATTTTACAGTAATTTATTCTGCCTACTGCAGATCCTTCCAATTAGCTTATTAATACAAGCATCATTATTTTCCTATGAAAAAAAAGTTTGTCATAATTTTTCTTGGTGTTTGTTTTCAGCATGTCCTGATTACAGCCCTCCAGAACTGTTCAACTTCAAGAGTAAATCTGGTTATACAATGTACGGAATGTATTACAAACCACATAATTACCAGCCAGGTGTAAAGTACCCGACGGTTCTGTTTGTGTACGGTGGACCCCATGTTCAACTGGTGTCAAACACGTTTAAAGGATTAAAGTAAGTAATCTGGTTTTGAACTACATACAGTTGTCAACTTCTGTCACTATAATCAGTATTTGCCCATGGCTGTTGTGAGTGTGGTACAACCAGTATTTTACATTTGCACACTCTCCTGTTACTGTGCTGATTACAAAGTTGGTACACCTCTAACACAGAGATCTTGCACTCCAAATTCATTGAGATTTTTTTACCAGTGTATAATTTTGAGGATTTAAGTTTTGTTTAAAATTTGAAATTTGGCTTGTGGAAATCTTTGGAATCATTAATACTTATTTTGGAGTATTTTTCATGGATTTTGTGGTTGTGCCAAAATCACATCAATCAAATCTTTCCCAACAAAGGAATAAAATTCCTGCTTATTTTGCAGTCAGAAATTGAGATCCACAAATTCATATTCCCACAAAATAACCATTTTTAGCAAAACCACAAAATTTTATGCCCACGAAATGAAATGATTTCACAGTAAAATGAACTTTATGCCTGAAAGTTTTTTGTTGGAGGTAATTTTTTTCATGGTTGATTTTCGAAATGTGAAATTCTATGTTGTACTCTGTTGCAGGTTTTTGAGATTACATACGTTATCATCTCAGGGGTATGCTGTTGTTCTGATAGATGGCAGAGGTTCGTGGTGTAGAGGTCTGAAGTTTGAGAGCCATATAAAAAACAGACTGGTATAATGCTTGTACAATAAAAACCTTTCAGAAAAGAAGCATGATATTTGAAAGTCTTTTTTGAATTAAATGAATGCCACCAAACACCAATAACAGACTAGTTTTATGCTTAAGTGTTAAACTGTGGCAGTGCTCATTTGTCAGAACTCATATTTTCAAAATTCTAAAACTTCATATGAGGATAACCCTTAAGTCACATTAATAGAAGTAAAAAAAAAAAGGTGTTTTGACTATTTTCATTCCAGCAATATTCAGAGGTTTTGCATGAAGAAAATTACCACAATTTACAAATTGTATGTTGTGTCGAACAGTTTTAAAAATTTGTTTTCCTTGGCACTGGGACAGATTTAGTAGAATAATTATGTTTTACCTTTCCTCATTTCAGGGCACAACAGAGATTGAGGACCAGGTTGAAGGATTACAAAGTTTAATGTCTATGGTAGATTTTATAGACGAGAACAGGATAGCCATACATGGCTGGTCATATGGTGAGTATCATTTTGATTTGATCTAATAGTGAGTTATCTCCCTTAATGAAAATTACACCATTTGCAACCATTGAAAAGTGGAAGTCTGCAGGGAAGCAGCTGTGTTCGGTACAGGATAGAATTGGTGGGATGATTTGTGGGGGAGGCATCATTTTGATTCTACTGAAACTGATTAGTTATCTCCCTTTATATCAAATATACCATTTGCAACCATTTAAAAATTGGAAGTCTACAGTAAATATATGTGAAAAGGCTTGACATATGATAACATTTTAATTTTACTAACTTCTTTTTATTGAATTAACACCATTTAAAAATATTTAATTGCACAAAGTCAAACAAGTCATTTCCTCGCATGAATTTCAGTTTTGAATAACAGCTTTATAATATCTTAAGTTATACATTTTAAATACACTTAGAAATACAGTTGAAAAGTATTGATCTATTGAAAGATAATAAAGAAAAAAAATCCTTTAATTTATCAGTTGAATAACATGTTTACTACTCTATATTTTTCAGGTGGCTACTTATCATTAATGGGGCTAGCTCAACGTCCAGATATATTTAAGGTATGACTTTAATGTTTTATAGAAGTATGATACATATTTAGACATAAGTCTGTGTCACTGGAATACAGAAACATAAGCAAAATATGCATAGAATATTTTGAAAAAAAAATCTTAAGAATGTAGAGATTGTTCTATCAAATAGCTGCCCTGCAAGAAAACAGGCATTTGCTTCAAATTCTCTACAGGTTGCAAGAATCCCACAAGTAAACTCATGTCAGTTTAATACCAGTTAAACCAAATACATAGTTTTGTACTTAAGGTTGCATAAGGGGGGTGCTCTCAGGTAGACTGGCAACAATATAATACCACTTGCACAAAATGTTTTTCTGTATTTAAGGTAGCAATAGTAGGTGACCTAGTAGACAAGTATTTATCTGATGTCAAGTTACTCAGAGGTTGAAAAGGCATGGTGCTAGTCTGGCATCTGTATAATGATAGTATACACAAACTACAAATTTAATGGCTTAAGACTAAATGGCAGACTGGCATCTGTATGATACCATTTACACACAGTGTATGTCTGTATATCAGGTTGCAACAGCAGGTATCCCAGTAGTAGACTGGCATCTGTATGATACCATTTACACAGAATATATATTTCTATATTTCAGGTTGCAATAGCAGGTGCCCCCGTAGTAGACTGGCATCTGTATGATACCGGTTACACAGAAAGATACATGGATGTTCCTGAAAGCAACACATATGGCTACCAGCAAGGAAATGTTCTCAGTTATATAGACAACTTTCCTAATGAGTATGTACAGTAATTTATTTCACAAAATTAGTTATAAGTTTGTCATCTTTCCAAACATTTTTATTGGTTTTCCTTGGAGTTTTTCAGTATCTGTTTATAAACAAATTTCCTTTATAATTAATATTTTCCACACCAAATGTTTATGTACGAGGGGCGTTCAATAAATTCCCGGGAAAGTGCTCTCAATTCTTCATCTATAATCACAAACAGATAAAAATGCTACAAAATGTAGACTAGGGAATACTGAGTTGATATGTCAAAATTAGATTGTTTTTGGATAAATAATAAGTAAATGCAAGTCCCCATGGCAACGTCATGTGACGTCATCCGTCCCAATTTTGTCTCTTTTTCTATTGTACATGCGCTAAAACATTACTTGCCACTTACCTATTTTTCAAACTACCTTTTCCTTAAATTGGGTGAATACTGATATGAAAAGTAAGCATTACACCAATAATGTTAAATTATAAATGTGACATCATTAAAATATTTGGTAGGCGTATTGAATTGGTCGTTGCTTGAAAATCAGTGTTGAACGGAAATGTGAGATAACATTTTGTGTTTTGAATCGAAAATGAAGGAAAGAGACAAATGCTATGCTGAAAAAGGTTTTAGGGACAATACCCTGAAGAAAACAAAATTTTATTAGTTGGACGTGACGTTTAAAAGTGGTCAGGAGAATATTGCTGACGATTTGTATTACAGACATGAAAAATAACGTTCAGTCACATTTAATGAATTAAAAGCTCCTTGATAGGGCACCAGTTCAGTGTCCACTTTCTTCAACATGACAGGAACATCATATGAACAGTATTTATTTATTTATTCTTAGGAAGATGTAAAATGCATTTAATGGTAATAAACATTGAATCAATGGTAATCACGAGTAGTATTGATTAATTGAGTGTGATATGACAGCATCATAATGACGTTGGGCCGCTTTGAGGTGATGACGTTGCCTAGGAGACGACAAATAAATATTGTGCATGTTCTGAAATCTGTAATTTAGGTATTTGAATTCAGTATGTTCATATCTGTCATATTTTCAAATTTTAGCAAAATAAGACTAGAAATAAAGAAATGAGAGCACTTTTCCGGGTATTTATTGAACATCCCTCGTATGTCGGTGTGAAGAAGTGAAAGATTAGGGTTTGTAGTAATATAAAATCGTAAACACCTTTTAAGGGAAAATGACTTGTTTTACCATTTCAGAGAGAATCGACTGATGATAGTTCATGGCCTGATAGACGAGAATGTACATTTCCAACACAGCAGTATATTAGTGAATGCCTTAATCAAAGCATGCAAACCACATCAAATACAGGTAAACTGTTTAATTCTTGTGATATTATATAAAGATTGCATTCCAAGCAGGGCAATACTGTGGAATCATTAATATTCGTGGGGGACTAATTTTCGTGAATTTCGTGGTTGAGTAAATCTACGAAATTTAATCCGAACGAACAGGTAAAATTTCCATACATTTTATGTTGAAAAGTTGGAATCCACGAATTCATATCCCCACGAAATTGCCGTTTTGACCCAAACCAGGAAATTTCATGCCCACGAAATTAAATGATTTCACAGTATAGATCATACTAACTCCAGGAATTAGTAATACTGGTGGGAGATGTTCATTTGCACAGCGTAGAAAATAGTATTACATGAGCTTTAAGTTTTTAGTTTGGAAGCCGATTTTATCAGAAGAGGATAAGTGATGTATATTCATGCCTGTCTTGTTCAATCAGTCAATGGAAAGAGCAGGTGGCCTTTGAAAGAGAGGTTCTTGGATAATACAGGTTAATTTGTTCTGGAAGTATGGAAATGGGAAAAATTGGGAATATGGCTGCTTAAAACAAGTGGTTGCTAAATAAAGGTGACCGCTTACTCAGGTTTGACTGTATCTTAGTTTAATCACTTATGAAAGTAGACATTGACAGATTTTTAGCTCGACTATTCGAAGAATAGTCTAGCTATTCTACTCACCCTGGTGTCGGCGTCACACCATCATTAAGTTTTTGTATGCAAGTACATACAGCAATCATTAAAAGGCATATAGCTTTCAAACTTATTTTTTCTTTTTCTAGGTCAATTACCAACCTCTTTGGGTCAAGTTCCGTAACTCTGACATGTATTTTGAGCAAATTATGCTCCCTTTTGGACTTAGAAAATTCTGGTTAAAGTTTAACATGCAAGTTACTATTTCCAAAACTAATGCAGATATTGAATTGAAACTTCACTTGTGTCTTCGGGGTTGTAAAACTAGTTGATAGCACCAAGTCCCATAACTCTGACCTTCATTTTGGCCAAATTTTGCCCCCTTTTTTGACTTAGAAAATTCTGGTTAAAGTTTTGCATGTATGTACATACAGCTATTACTAAAAGGCATATAGATTTGAAACTTATTTTTTCTTTTTCTAGATCAATTACCAACCTCACTGGGTCAAGTTCCATAACTCTGACATGTATTTTGGGCAAATTATGCCCCTTTTTGGACTTAGAAAATTCTGGTTAAAGTTTTACATGCAAGTTACTATCTCCAAAACTAATTTAGATATTGAACTGAAACTTCACATGTGCCTTCGGGGTTATAAAACTAGTTGATAGCATCAAGACCCATAACTCTGATATGCATTTTGGTCAAATTATATCCCCTTTTGAACTTAAAACTCTTTTGATATTTAACATTTTGGGTAACATTTTCCTGCTTCTGGGACAATATTTCGAATAGTCGAGCTTGGCTGTCTTATAGACAGCTCTTGTTGTAATTGAAATATTGCAAGCTCATAAATGTAATTACTGATATTTTCAAATATCAAAGAAACATGTCTCCAGGAATGTCTTGGTGTTTGTATCCTAGCAGCTGGAATCCTGAACAAAATCATGATAAATTTACAGATTTCTCAACTGAAAAGATCTTATATATGAACATTATGCATTGTAAAATGGATTTGATTTTATTCTCAGTCGTAATGCTGGTAATTTTGTATTTCAGATTTATCCAAATGAACGGCACGGAATACGCAACCCTGAGTCTAGCGAGCACTACAAAACCTTGATACTGACCTTTCTTCAAAAGCATCTTTAGGGAACAAAAAATGTACTGTAAAATTGATGTGATTTGCCTGCAGTGATTTTCTTAGGATAGAAAAAAGAATGTGTCTTGCAACTATGAAATATTTTTGGAAAATTTTCTGACCTTTCTATGAAAACATCTTCATGAAGCACAGACATATGGAACAGTGGTTATAATTAGCGTTCATTTTATTACACTATATATTGAGGAAGCTTTTTCTAAGAAGGGACTTTAGTGAGTTTCAAATTGTCTCCCTTATTGGATTATGACCAAGATAATAATATTGTAAGTTGGTCCTATCATTTGGAAGCCTCTGACTTTATTGCTGTTTCCAATAGCTACAGGTTCTTCCTCCACCATCAAAAGCTGCAAAGTTAATGTTTGACCTATAATTGTGTTGATGTGATGTTAAAGTTAGTTAAAAAATGAAAAAAAAACAATCACTACAAGATATTTTCTGACTTATGCCAGTTGATTTTCAGATGATGCTTCGTATTCAAATGCCAGTGAGTTTTCAAATGCCAGTTAATTTATTTTCAAATGTAGGTTTAATTGGAAATGGCCACCTGCAGTGGTCGTAGATATTGGCAAAGAACAAAAAATCATTGAAAAAGTTATCTAAGTTTCTTTTTACCATAAGATATTTGAATTACAGTCAAACCTGTGAACAAAGACCACTCTTAGGAACAAGCAAAAATGGTCTTTGTTCACAGGTGGTCTTTATTCGGGGGGTGGGGGGGGGGGGGGGGGGGGGGTCACTTCTCAGTCAGCCATTATCATGCTGATAAAAAGTATTTTTACAGCTTCTTGCATTCTTTATGCTCTATGTATTAATTCGGCCGATGCAAACTTGCAAATTTTCAATCAAGCAGTAATTTTTATGTTTGTTACAAGGCTAAAGTCGTGAAAATTCGGCGGATATCAAATATTTTCAAGCAGGAACGGTCCAGCTTGGTCGTTATTGGGGGGCAAATATGACCCCTGGGAATGAATTTGGCCGGTCACTGGTCGCGGTCGCCAGGTGGTCGCTATTCACGGCCTTTTTATGAACATTTTTCTATGGGGGGACCAGAGACCGGTCGTTGTTGACAGGTGGTTGCTATTCACGGGTGGTCGCTAGCACAAGTTTGACTGTATAGTTAGAATGAAACATTTTTTCATGTTTATCTTAAAGATTACCTCATTTAATCAGATCTGTATAATTTTTCTTGAAATATACATGTGTAATCTTCTATTAGACAGTTGTTCTTACTATTTATTATACTGTGAAATCATTTTTATTCACGTAGGACGAATTTTCGCGTATCTGGCGCTAGGACCGATGCGCGAATTTAAGACCGCGCTATTATTATTTTTTATTATATTTTTCCCTTTTAAGAATTGAAAATGCGCGAATTTAAGCCCGCGCAAAACAGTCCTTCTTCATGTTTGCGCAAAATTTCATGCCAGCGAATTTAAATGATTTTACAGTAGTTAAGGATTAAGGTTTTTTAGCACTTTTAAAACTTTAACAGGACACAATCAGTTCTTGTGTAAATCAAATTGTAAAACTTCATCATCAATTTTTTTTGCAGAATTATCTCCCTTCCCTTGCAAGGATGGAGGAGAAAAAAGAGCATAATTTTGTTTGAGATCACAATTAAGACTAATTATTTGAAGGTTTTAAGGGTCAGAACTTATATTACATCTTTTTTGTGTGATTCTGCATTTGCGACCAGTGCAGACCAAGATCAGCCTGCACATCCATGCAGTCTGATCATGATCTACACTGTTCGCAATTCAGTCAGTAAACTTTCAGCTAACACTCCTTTGAATAATAAGTGGTACTGCAAAATAGAAAGATGGACCATTTTAGGAATTTAGCAGAGTAAAGGCTAAAGATTGGAGCTGAAGCATATCAGTAGTTGAACAGGGAAGTTAATTTATTGTTTGCTAGACATTCAGTTGTCAATGACAGACAATTTGCCGAGCCCAGAAAAATAAAGTAATTTGATGAGAAAATATTTATGTATTAAAAGTTTGTTTGTTATGTAAAATTTGTAGATAAGACCTCACAGTAAGATAATGTTAACTTGCTGTACCTAACTACATAAAACCTTTGATACTGTTATACAGAGGCACGCACCTTTAAACAGACACCAGGTAATACCATTTATATTGCGTAAATCATTTTTAGCTCATCTGATTTTTTGAAAAAAAATGATGAGTTATTGTCATCACTTGAGCGGTTGTCGGCGTCGGCGTCGGCGTCTGCGTCGGCGTTGCCTGGTTAAGTTTTATGTTTAGGTCAGCTTTTCTCCTAAACTATCAAAGCTATTGCTTTGAAACTTGGAATACTTGTTCACCATCATAAGCTGACCCTGTATAGCAAGAAACATAACTCCATCTTGCTTTTTGCAAGATTTTTGGCCCCTTTTGTACTTAGAAAATATCAGATTTCTTGGTTAAGTTTTATGTTTAGGTCAACTTTTCTCCTAAACTATCAAAGCTATTGCTTTGAAACTTGGAATACTTGTTCACCATCATAAGCAGACCCTGTACATCAAGAAATATAACTCCATCTTGCTTTTTGCAAGATTTATTGCCCCTTTTGGACTTAGAAAATCAGTTTTCTTGGTTAAGTTTTATGTTTAGGTCAGCTTTTATCCTAAACTATCAAAGCTATTGCTTTAAAACTTGCAACACTTGTTCACCATCATAAGTTGACCCTGTACAGCAAGAAACATAACTCCGTCCTGCTTTTTGCAAGATTTATGGCCCCTTTTGGACTTAGAAAATATCAGATTTCTTGGTTAAGTTTTATGTTTAGGTCAACTTTTTCTCTTAAACTATCAAAGCTATTGCTTTGAAACTTGCAACACTTGTTCACCATCATAAGCTGACCCTGTACAGCAAGCAACATAACTCCATCCTGCTTTTTGCAATAATTATTGCCCCTTTTGGACTTAGAAAATCATTTTCTTGGTTGAGTATTATGTTTAAGTCAACTTTTCTCATAAACTATCAAAGCTATTGCTTTAAAACTTGCAACAGTTTTTCACCATCATAAGTGGACACTGTACATCAAGAAACATAATTCTATCCTGCTTTTTGCAAGAATGATGGCCCTTTTTAGACTTAGAAAATCATGGGTAGGACAATATTTCTATTGCACAAAAAAAATCAGATGAGCGTCAGCACCCGCAAGGCGGTGCTCTTGTTGAAAGACGTGCTGTTATGAAATACATATTTATTAGATTACTTATTGTAGTAATGAAGGACTTTTTTGTAGCACTGCCGTAAGTGCAAATTTTCTTTTGTTTTTACCTGTACAAACCATTTTTCATCTTGCATCAAGTAATTACATGAAATAGCTTCATTACCAAAACCATTGACGAGAAACTGTATAGATACTGCGAGAATATTTGAGGGAACTTTTTTTTGTGGTTAAGGTCAATACACAAAATTGAATCACCACAAACTAGTAAGTTTTCAATTCATTTTATGTTTAAAATTTGAAATCACAAAGTGGTATCCACACAAAATAGCCATTTCCATCAAAACCACAAAATTCTGTGCCCGTGAAATTAAGTTATTTCACTGTGTACTGAGAAGTTTTAAGTTAAATGGCTTGCCCCATCGGCAGGTCACTGTGAATTTTGGTCTGCCATACCTCGCCTTCTACCTGCCATGTGACAAAGTGACACTTGTTCCATAGTGTTTGCTTCTAAATTTATTCATAGTTGTGACTGGTTGCCCGTATGGGTGAATCCTGTTTAATGTGCCAAGTGTAAAAACTTAGGAATATATCATATCTTGAAGACTTTTGAATAGTTCATACCTTTGGGGATTTAGGAATAGTTCATACCTTTGGGGATTTAGGAATAGTTCATACCTTAGGTTATTTATAATAGTTCATACCGTAGGGATTTTGGAATACCAGTAGTCCTTGCCTGGGTAATTTGGGAATAGTAATACCTTGAGTGTTTATGGATAGTTCATATCTTGAGCATTTATGAATAGTTCATATCTTGAGCATTTATGAATACTCAATAGTTCATACCTTGGTGACTCATGAATAGTTCATACCTTGGTGACTTATGGATAGTTCATTCATTGGTGACTTATGGATAGTTCATACGTTAGTGATTTATGAATAGTTCATGTCCTGAGGATTTATAGATAGTTCATATCTTTTGTTTTTAGCTGATTAAATTATTATGCAGTAAACAGTTTTAAACTGCTTGACTATTTTTTTTTATTGTAAATCCACTCATTGGATATTGATGTGATATTTTGTATTATGTGAGATATACTAAGATGTATCTAAATTTTTTGTTCAATGTAATTTAATTGTGTCTGATTTGTGAACTTTGTTAAGTGAGATTTGGGTATTGAACAATCATTTTTAGCTCGACTATTCGAAGAATAGTCTAGCTATTCTACTCACCCTGGCGTCGGCGTCGGCGTCACACCTTGGTTAAGTTTTTGCATGCAAGTACATACAGCCATCAATTAAAGGCATATAGCTTTGAAACTTATTTTTTCTTTTTCTAGGTCAATTACCAACCTCTCTGGGTCAAGTCCCATAACTCTGACATGTATTTTGAGCAAATTATGCCCCCTTTTGTACTTAGAAAATTTTGGTTAAAGTTTTACATGCAAGTTACTATCTCCAAAACTAATGAAGATATTGATATGAAACTTCACATGTGTCTTCGGGGTTATAAAACTAGTTGATAGCAGCAAGTCCCATAACTCTGACTTTCATTTTGGCCAAATTATGCCCCCTTTTGGACTTAGAAAATTCTGGTTAAAGTTTTGCGTGCAAGTACATACAGCTATTTCTAAAAGGCATATAGATTTGAAACTTATTTTTTCTTTTTCTAGATCAATTACAACATCACTGGGTCAAGACCCATAACTCTGACATGTATTTTGAGCAAATTATGCCCCCTTTTAGACTTAGAAAATTTTGGTTAAAGTTTTACATGCAAGTTACTATCTCCAAAACTAATGCAGATACTGAATTGAAACTTCACATGTGTCTTCGGGGTTATAAATCTAGTTGATAGCAGCAAGTCCCATAACTCTGACTTTCATTTTGGCCAAATTATGCCCCCTTTTGGACTTAGAAAATTCTGGTTAAAGTTTTGCGTGCAAGTACATACAGCTATTTCTAAAAGGCATATAGATTTGAAACTTATTTTTTCTTTTTCTAGATCAATTACCAACCTCACTGGGTCAAGTCCCATAACTCTGACATGTTTTTTGAGCAAATTATGCCCCCTTTTAGACTTAGAAAATTTTGGTTAAAGTTTTACATGCAAGTTATTATCTCCAAAGCTAATGCAGATATTTCTTTGAAACTTCACATGTGTCTTCGGGGTTATAAAACTAGTTGATAGCAGCAAGTCCCATAACTCTGACCTTCATTTTGGCCAAATTATGTCCCCTTTTGGACTTAGCAAATTCTGGTTAAAGTTTTGCGTGCAAGTACATACAGCTATTACTAAAAGGCATATAGATTTGAAACTTATTTTTTCTTTTTCTAGATCAATTACCAACCTCACTGGATCAAGTCCCATAACTCTGGCATGTATTTTGGGCAAATTATGCCCCCTTTTGGACTTTGAAAATTCTGGTTAAAGTTTTACATGCAAGTTTCTATCTCCAAAACTAATGCAGATATTGAATTGAAACTTCACATGTGCCTTAGGGGTTATAAAACTAGTTGATAGCAGCAAGTCCTATAAATGATATGCATTTTGGTCAAATTATTCCCCCTTTTGAACTTAAAACTCTTTTGATATTTAACCTTTTTGGGTAATATTTTCCTGCTTCTGGGACAATATTTCGAATAGTCGAGCTTGGCTGTCTTACGGACAGCTCTTGTTAGCTTGACTATTCGAAGAATAAGTAGAGCTATCCTACTCACCAGGGCATTGGCATCACACCTTGGTTAAGCTTTTAATATCAGTCCACATTTTGACAAAACCTTTTGAGATAAAGCTTTGAAACTTTGAACACTTGTGTACCATCACCATGTCCAATTTTTTGCAAGAGTACATAACTCAGTATATCAGTATACATAATATCAAGGATTTTGGCTGAATTATGGCCCCTTTTAACTTACAAATCTTGGTTAAGTTTTTTGTACCAGTTCATATTTTGTGTAAACTGTTTGACATATGGCTTTGAAACTTTTATTACTTGTTTGTTTTAATAGTCTCTATCTGTATGTAAGAGCACACAACTCTGCCAACTATTTTGGCTAATTCATAGCCTTTTTTGGACTTGAAAATTGGTACAATTTTCATACAAATCCGCATTTTGTCAAAAGTATTTGGTATGAAGTTAAGTTTCACATAGTATTCCATATTTTGTCTGAACTTTTTGGTATATGGCTTTGATACTTCGAACACTTGCTTAATATCATGGTCACACATTGCCATATACTGTGAAATCATTAATATTCGTGGGGGACTAATTTTCTTGGATTTCGTGGTTGAGTCAATCCACGAAATTTAATCCCAACGAACATGTAAAATTCACATTCATTTTATGTTCAAAAGTTGAAATCCACAAATTCATATCCCCATGAAATTGCCGTTTAGACCAAAACCACGAAATTTCATACCCACGAAATTAAATGATTTTACAGTAGTGCAAGACTTATCCAAATCCACAAATACAGATACAATGTTTGTTTGTCTTATCTATTATTCTTCTTTTGTCTGAAAATCTCTGGTAATATTTTGACCCCATACTTCCATCAATTCTTCGAATAGTCGAGCGCACTGTCAACAGACAGCTCTTGTTTTCCATGTGATCCTGTAAATCAGTATGCTGCAATAGGAAAATTTTTAACTCATTAAAATTATGAAAAATTTGCTGAAAAATTGTTTTAAATAACAAGAACTGTGATATTTTTCCCCAGTTTTATTCATATGCAACATTTAACATTTTTCAATGCTCAATGAACTTGTAATTGGAAATGCTTCGCTATTTACTGGTTTGATTGAGCCATATCATTCTGTTGTTTCAGTTGTCTGCAGTTACATAATTGAAATACAGTACAACCTCTCCAGAGCGGCCGTCTCTTAAACAAAAACCTCTATAACAACATCATCAAAATTTCCCTAAGCTGAAATATACTATCAGATTTACCTCTCCAGAACAACAGCCTCTGTATAACAGTCAATATTTGTATCTCCCAAAGGGTGTTGCTCTACAGAGGTTGCACTGTATTGTTGAAAAACTGCGCTACATCCAAAACAAAATAAAAATAAAAATGTTTTACAGTATTCAATACATTCAGCATATTGCTTGCAATTTTTCTTACCGGTATATACTGATATTTATTTTCTCTTATAGGAGGTGAAATTGCTTGAATTTAGTAAAATCCTGAATATGTTAAATTAATACTAGTAATAAAAAAAACAACAATTTCAATGGAATTAATTCAGTGATATTCATGTGGCATTGACAAAATAAACACTTTTTATGTGGATGTGTTTTTCTGTATGTTTTATTTTCAAAATCCATTGCAGTGGGGTTCTTGTTACTGGCATCAAAGTTGTATGTTCCTCTCTGCTCTAAGTTTGAGTCTTGCCATGGTAATTTTTTAAAAGCGGGGTGTTATGGGACGTTTTATCTTGGTGCTTGTATCTGATAATGTCTGGACTCTGTAGGCTGCACTGACCAGCCTCTAATAAGAGAGCTGGAATCTTGTTGGAAAATTATCTCTCTTTGTATCACACTGAAGTACATACCTTATTGTGCCCCCATCCCTCTGCCTACAAAACAAAAGGATCTCAGTCTGGCATAAAGTGTTGTTAAATATTGATTTGCTGTTCTCTATAAGGATACAGCATTTCACACAAAAGTTGAACTTCGTTCATGTGCAATTTTTAGCTCACCTATTGTGACTGGTCATTGTCCGGCATGTGTCATCCATCAACATTTGCCTTGTGAACACTAGAGACCACAGTTGTGACCCAATCTTTATGAAACTTTGTCAGAATGTTTGTCTTGATGATCTCTAGGTCAAGATCGAAACTGGGTCGTGTTGGGTCAAAAACTAGGTCAGTAGGCCAGATCAAAGGAAAAGCTTGTGAACACTCTAGAGGCCACAGTGACAGTCTTTATGCAACTTGGTCAGAAATGTTTGTCTTGATGATCTCTAGGTCAAGTTTGAAATTGGGTCATGTGGGTAAAAAACTAGGTCAAAAGGTCAAGTCAAAGGAAAAGCTTGTGAACACTAGAGGCCACAATTGTGACTCAATCTTTTTGAAACTTGGTCAGAATGTTTGCCTTTATGATCTCTAGGATAAGATCGAAACTGGGTCATGTGGGATCAAAAACTAGGTCAGTAGGCCAGATCAAAGGAAAATCTTGCTAACACTCTTAGAGTCCACAGTTTAAGCTTGAAACTCATAAGACTTGGTCAGAATGTTTGTCTTGATGACCTTTAGGTCATGTTTGAATCTGGGTCATGTGGGGTCAAAAACTAGGTCATCCGGTCAAATCAAAGGAAAAGCTTGATAACACTCTAGAGGCCACGTTTATGAGCATATCTTCATGAAACTTGGTCAAAATGTCTATCTTGATTATCATTAGCATAATGTCGAATCTGGGGTCAAAAACTAGGTCACCTGTTAAAATAAAAGAAAAACCTTGTGTATGCAATAGGGGCTGCATTTTTCATTTGAAGTACATGAAACTTTGTCAGAATGTTGGTCTGCATGAAATCTGGGATGAATTTTTCTCAGGGTCGCATGGGTCAAAAACTAGGACACCAGGTCAAATCAAAGAATAAGCTTGTTAACACTCTAGGGGGCACAGTTTTCATTCTACCTTCACAAAACTTGGTCAGAATGTTTGTTCGAAATCTGGGACACCCATGTGGTTCAGGGACGATCTGTGTATGAAAAGAGTTGGAACCACTGCTTTACCCTTGCATGATCGTAAGAGGCGACTAATAGGTCTTAACACTTTGTTTTGCAGTAACTCTGTGATTCCAGCAGGTATGCAAATTTTGATTCCATACCTCATGTTTTTATTTCGATGTAAATGAGATGTGAAACCAAAATTTGTAGTCCTGTTTGGCGCCATATAACCTATACTGTGTTGGTGCGCCGTAAAACCCAAATAAAGAATCATTCAAATTTGGGTCACGTGGGGTCAAAAACTAGGTCAAGTCAAAGGAAAAGCGTGTATACTCTCTAGAGGCCACTTTCTTGCTCCAGTCTTCCCGAAACTTTGTCAGATAGTTTGTTTTCATGAAATCTTGGACAAGTTTGAATCTGGGTCATGTGGGTTAAAAAATTAGGTCACTAGGTCAAATCAAATAAAATGCTTGTTCACACTCAAGAGGCCACATTTTTGGTCCAGTCTTGATAAACATTGGTCAAAATATTTGTCTCCATGAAATCACTCTAGGTAAAACATGTTTACACTGTTATGGTGTGATACTCAGGTGAGCGACCTAGGGCCATCTTGGCCCTCTCGTTTAGATTTAAGTAGGATTCTATTTTGATCCATAAAGTTACCCCTCCCCCCTATTAAATATCAAACTAATGAATTGTAAGCATTAATATTTTATTATTGTTAAATAGGATACATGAATGAATTATATTCTGTTATTTGAATTCGGCTTTTTGGATACATTTGGACTTTACCATGTGGGAACAGTTTGGTTTCAATACGTTTTGACCTGCACACATTTCAGCACTGTCGTTGAACATCAGTATGTTTAGTAGGCCATCTATCGCATTGACAAACACATGTGGATGAAGGACTGGTAAAGACATTATATTTACATTTGTCATGTGCCAATATATTTAACCAACATTAGATGGCTACATGTATACACACGTGTTAAATGTCGACTACCATTTAATTAACAGATACTTTCATAGACCCAATAATAAAGTAATTTCAACAGTATAGTGATGCTTAGAAATATTTGTAGTTTGGCACAACTAATCCCGTGACTGCCTTGATAAAAATTTAACTGATAATAATGAACATTTTACGTTAAAATGTGTCTAACAAAGGCTGGGCTTGCAGAATTCACCGGGGATGACTCTGCCTTTGGAAGGTCGGAGGCACCCGTGAAGACGCAAGAAACACGTGCTTTGGAAGGTCGGGGGCACCCGTGAAGACGCAAGAAACACGTGCTTTGGAAGGTCGGAGGCACCCGTGAAGACGCAAGAAACACGTGCTTTTGGAAGGTCGCAGGTACCCGTGAAGACGCCAGAAACACGTGCTTTGGAAGGTCGGAGGCACACGTGAAGATTTCAGAAACGTGTGCTTGGTCGGAGGCGCCCGTGAAAAATTCAGAAACACGTGCTTTTGAAGGTCGGATGTACCCGTGAAGAATTCAGAAACGTGTGCTTTGGAAGGTCTGAGGCATCCGTGAAGAATTCAGAAACACGTGCTTTGGAATGTCGGAGGCATCCGTGAAGAATTCACAGCGTGTGCTTTGGAATGTTGCAGGCACACGTGAAGACTTCAGATACATGTGCTTTGGAAGGTCGGAGGCACCCGTGAAGAATTCAGAAACGTGTGCTTTGGGATGTCTGGAAGCACCCGTGAAGAATTCAGAAACATGTGCTTTGGAAGGTCGGAGGCAACTGTGAAGAATTCAGAAACGTGTGCTTTAGAATGTCGGAGGCATCCGTGAAGAATTGAGAAAAACGAGCTTTGGAAGGTCTGAGGCACCCGTAAAGAATTCAGAAACGTGTGCTTTGGAATGTTGGAGGCATCCGTGAAGAATTGAGAAAAACGAGCTTTGGAAGGTCTGAGGCACCCGTAAAGAATTCAGAAACGTGTGCTTTAGAATGTCGGAGGCATCCGTGAAGAATTGAGAAAAACGAGCTTTGGAAGGTCTGAGGCACCCGTAAAGAATTCAGAAACGTGTGCTTTGGAATGTTGGAGGCATCCGTGAAGAATTGAGAAAAACGAGCTTTGGAAGGTCTGAGGCACCCGTAAAGAATTCAGAAACGTGTGCTTTGGAATGTTGGAGGCATCCGTGAAGAATTGAGGAAAATGAGCTTTGGAAGGTCGGAGGCACCCGTAAAGAATTCAGAAACGTGTGCTTTGGAATGTTGGAGGCATCCGTGAAGAATTGAGAAAAATGAGCTTTGGAAGGTCGGAGGCGTCCGCGAAGAATTCAGAAACGTGTGCTTTGGAATGTCGGAGGCATCCGTGAAGAATTGAGAAAAACGAGCTTTGGAAGGTCTGAGGCACCCGTAAAGAATTCAGAAACGTGTGCTTTGGAAGGTCGGAGGCGTCCGCGAAGAATTGAGAAAAACGAGCTTTGGAAGGTTAAAGGCTACCATTAAGACACCAGGAACGTACTTTGTAAAGTCAGAGGCTTAAGAAACATTTGCTTTGGAAGGTCGGTGGCACCCGTGATGATTTAAGTAACATGTTCCTTCTAAGTGAAAATTATACCTGAAAAAAAAAATGAAGAAAAAAATCACATTAACTCGGTCTCTTTCATGGATTTTGATATATAGGGATAAACACACTGCATTAAAGTTTTAAGTTCTACCACCTGCTTCATACAAGAATGTTACGTTAAAAAGGTTTGCAAGAAAAACGTATTCCAGATAAAAAAAATTAAACGCGCAAACTTTTGTGAAACAGTTTCCTCGACCTGAGTGTTTTTGTGTGACCAGTTGCTAATGAGACAGTTTCACGTGACTTTCACTAGTGTCATTCTCATCCGCGTTCGTCTATATAATCATAAAATAGGAAGTTTTCACTCATTCTAAAGTAATCTCTTAAAAGTGTTGTTTTACTCTAGTGTAAAGGAAACTAGACCTGATATTGAACTGGGTTTGGAGCAACTAAATATAAGCTAACAGTGCAAAACAAGGAACCCTTGGTTTGATCGTTACATCAAACTCGTATACCACTTGTGATATTTAACTATACTATATAAGTGCGTGGCCGCATTACTGTTCAACCATTTCATCCTATGTGTCGCTCAAAGATGTAAGTAAAGTGTTTATTTATCATATGACAATTACTGTACTAAAATCTACACGTTGGGTAACTTGAATCTTATGTACAACGGCAGATTTGATTGCGATTCGCATCCACTTTTGAGGAAGATAACCCTAATCATAGAAAGACATGAAACTTTTTTTCAGACTGAATTTTAAAACCTGTTCATCTCTGCTGCCTTTCGTATTGTTCTTTGTACAAGTTTCCTTATAAACGTATGTATATATATATATATATATATATATATATATATATATATATATATATATATATATATATATATATATATATGCGTAGCAACTACATATTTTTATATGTCTGCCCTGATGATTATGATATGAAACCGGTAGGTAGACAGAAATACAGATAGAGGAAACCCATTGGATGTTTTTCTTTTTTATTTATTATATACTTGTCCAGGAGTAACTTTTAAAATTTCTATTAAATATATATATATATATATATATATATATATATATATATATATATATGTGACGAATTAAAACATTTCTATAGTTCCTAAAGGAGGAAATAAGACATATCAAATGCTTAAAGACTCGTTTATTACCGCTTTGTGCAGTTGTAAAGAACTTGACTGTTTTCGTTATTTGCGCTGAAATACCCTTTTCGGATCTAAGCAAAGGTTCGCTACCCAAATAAGCATACGTATTAAATAAGTGCGTATTATAGAAAATCGTACTCTTAACGAATGTAACTCTCCCTATACATATATATGTTGTAGACAATCAAAATTATTATTATTATTATTATTATTATTATTATTATCACCATCATCATTATTATTATAATTATTATTATATACCATTCATTTCATGCACATGTACAAGTTCAAACGTGCTTTACAGAATACATTTTAAAAATATATAATTACAATTTCAACACAAACAGAAAAAAAAGCCTTTTTACACTAATAAAAACATGAATGTAAAAATAATAGATAAAACAAATCGAGACAAGCATATATACATATTTGAAAAAGAATTAAGTGACACTAGGATAAAAGAAAACTGTTCTGCGCTGTGGCATGAAAAAGAAAAATGTATTGGTCAATTTGACGGTTTTAGTTTTTGGCACAGCCAGTTGAATGTTGAACGTATTCGCATACTAAACTTTAAGATGGTCACCGTGTTTCGTATCACGCGGATGTTGATAGTTAATGCATTTGTACATGCAGTCTAAATAGTTATTTGGTTTATCTTTTATACAAACACTGCCCTGTTTAAACTGTGTCAAGGAAATTAAAACATAAAAATATAACTCAGTTAAATCTGGATTGAAAAGTAAGTGTATTGTTTCATATATGATTTAAATGGTAAATATTGTAATATTTGTATTATATTTAACGCAAGAGGTTACTTATTAAACAATTATTCAGTTATGTACGACAGTCAGCTTACCTAAGCATAAACCTGTCCGCCCCAAGTAACAAACAACTTCCCCGCATGAATCATATGTGGAGGAAATATTACCGAAGTCGAATCATATGTCCAATTTGATGTACCTGTGTCACATAATTTAGTCGTAATATTCAACACAATGTCACTTTGTAGGTTAAAAAAAAAACGTGTGATAAAATTATAGATTTTAATTTTGGCAGTCGTCCTGGCAATCCACTGTACTTTGGAAGTACATTTGTATCAATTTCTGGCTATCAAAAATCTATGTCCACCGGTTCCACCAGTTCTTGATTTTAGCCTTACTTGTTTGGCTTATCGGGATGACTTCTTTTATGATCTGCTATTTTATTTAGTTGTCAAGCGACAGTCAAAAGTTATCACGCTGTCCCAAAACGTACATCAAATTTCAACGTTTGAGGTATATATCATCAAAAACATTTCCAAGGTAAAGTGCCCCAGACTGTCAAGATTATCTGCATCCTCTAAACCAAAACCCTTGAATTGCCCCTGATTGCAAGCCCTTCCCTCCGCCCCACCCCATCCTCAAAACTGGGTCGATAGCAAAAGAAAAAGAAAACGTCATTTTCCAAGATGGTCTCTTTTGTCGTGGCGGCATGCGATCAGTAACATAATTAACGGTTGCAATCATGATGTAAAACGTATACATGTTAATTATATCGGTACAAAATATATATGAATGCATATTGGAAATAAGTTTGTTAGTAGCTGAAATTTCAAGTTCACATAAGGAAGCACGGATGGTAAAACTATGGACATTTTCAAATACCTTACAGTAAGGACATTATTTTTGTTTGAAATTTATCTCTATATGGTCACTCACCCATCTTTAGGTTCGTTCGGTCGAGGTCTGTCGCAACGGTCATTGGTAAGTCTATACATGAAGAAATGACCGCGACATTTTCTATTTTGGCCACGAAAAAAAATCCTGGCAACAACTTAAAAAGTACCCAGAATGCATATGCACACTTTCCAATCCTTTGTAAGCACAGGACACAAGCAAGCAAAATAAGTTTAAGTACAATACCCCACACGCGCCCTAGCATCGACTTATCCGACAGGACCTAAAAAATAAACACCTTACTAAGAAATAAATTTTCGTTAGTTCCCATGTAAAAATCTAAATTATTACAAAATACCTTCTTTTTTTTTTTACTTTTTCAGCTTCACAAAATGGGCCAAGGGACAGGATCAGGGACCGGCGGACCAAAATTCTTCTGGGGATTGTTGTGGTTCCTCGCAATATGGTTTATAGCATGGCCGGTGGCTTTCTTCCTGGCCTGGCTGTACATCTTTCTACTGCCATTTAGCGTCTGCATAGATCCATTAAAGGATGTATGTCAATTCTTGCAAAAATGTGTGCAACTACCTTTAACATGTGCTGAAAATATGGTAGCAATGAAACCGATGTGTTAATTGTTTAAAAGATGCAACATTAACACGATGAATGTATGGATGCAAGGAAACCAGTGTATGTGTAGCAGTTTTTAAGGTAGTGGACCTGAAATGACCTTCTCGCTAGTCAGTCGTGCAACATCGGGCATTTCCGTATTCTCCGGTAAATCCGTCTATTGCGTAGCATAAAGGCCGAGGTGATCAGATTGCTCGCTAGTGTGACTTTCCGTAAAATCCCGAAGAATACCGAAGTCGCATACGGAGAATACGCCATTTCCCGATTGTCCTTACAGACTCACGCTGAAAAGTATTGATACCATGAAAAAAACAGTGTTTAACTTTATAATGTAAATAAAAACATCGCTGCTAAAAGCCTACTATTCTTATGTAAGTAACAGCCATTGTTAACATTACTTTAAATTCTGAAACAAACAAAAAATGTTTTCATTCCCTATGTATGTAACACTATTTTATTTTATGAAAAAATAAGTCACCTTGTATTTTTTATGGAAATTAGTTTTATTGTTGTTTTTTAATTTGAAATAAGGGAGACTCAAAGAAACCAAATGGATGAGTACATGTATATAATTATACAGGTGACTGCTATACTGTGGTAAGCGAATAGAATATTGTGTTGGTTTGGCTGCCTGTAATTTGATTATTATTCACTGTTTATTTACATTTATTCATTATTTTCTTATATCATGAATTAATTTTA
The DNA here is from genome assembly GCF_021730395.1 of Mercenaria mercenaria. Classification (NCBI taxonomy): domain Eukaryota; kingdom Metazoa; phylum Mollusca; class Bivalvia; order Venerida; family Veneridae; genus Mercenaria; species Mercenaria mercenaria. The sequence goes on from NC_069379.1 coordinate 33,189,778, forward strand.
TTTGCTTATTGAATATACTGATTTATAGAACTGGATGTAATTTTTTTTTTCGGCAGCGTATATTCACTTTATTGTTTGTTTGTATTCATTGTTAATTGTAGCTATCCTGTGTGATACGGGGAAATCAAGCATAATATGTATACATAAATATTAATAGTAATCTAAGACATTGTTGTTTGTCTTTATTTATATAAGAATATTATTAAATGGATTGAATGACAACACACAGTCAAAATAATGTGATGACTTTTCTTTGATAGACATACTTAGGTTTAATTTCAATTAATAAAAAGTTTAAAAAGATTCCGATTAGTCTCGCTATGAAATGCGCATTATTTATCGAGATCATTTACTCGCGTATGATACCCTTAGTATGAAAACTTTCTACATTTCATAAAATCATCTAAGGAGTATTGCCCAGCAATGTCTGCCAAACCTCAGCATATGCAGTTTTACCGTATATGTGTTTTTTTTTTTCAGAACACGATTGGAGAAAAAAATAATTAAAAACAATTCTTACGCTCTTTCAGATAGGGTTTTCGCTATATCTACTTTTCTTTAGAAGAATCCGGTTTTGTGACAAAAGCCGGCTCACCCAGAGTGCCACCCTCCCCAATCTGCTCCTACGCATATATGCGCATAAAGTACAACCACGGATAATAAAAATGTGCACCTTTTTGTTGCTACAACTTCTCGTTGCTACAGTAACCAGACATTTAGAAAAAAAATGGCCCTCATATTCTCAATATGGGTAAAGGCAAGACAGCTGCACATGACCAAGATAGAAGGAAGAATGTTGTGGAGGCCCAAGGTTAGTGTTTCTGTCTATCTGTACAGCAGATTTAATGAGGAAAATCGCTTAGAAAGCTTTTTTTATGGTCCATAATTTTTGCGCATAATTATGTAGTCTAATTATTGTTACAGGAACCGTAAAAAGGACCTACATTTACTCCATATATCCATATCGTGAAAGTTATCATAGCATCCAAGTTTTTGTGACGTTTTCATTATATACCGGGTTTCATGAAAATATCTTTTAGGTCAGAGACCACCAATTCAAAAAAGTACAGGGAACTTACTGGGAATGAGGTAAGTGTATACCTGGGAATAAGGTAACGTCTTTGCGTTCTGATTGGTCAGTCATGTAAACAAACCCAGGAAGTGATTATTTTTTCAAAATTGATATTTTTTCACTGCATTTACAGTATTTTATTATACATTTTGACAAAATTTGCTACATTTTATGTGTATTGAAAAAAAGTTTTATCAAACGAATTTCTCCCGCCATGTCAATGATGTAAACAGGGGGTCATCTCATTCACACGAAAATTACTTAAATGAAGTATCACTATTCATATGTTTTTCGTCCGATATTTTGGTAGAACTAGGATAGTTCTTGAAAAACTTGTAATTAGATATACATGTTTCGATGTATGGAAGGCCGTACACGCCATAATGTTACAATGTAAGTCTATGGGAAAACAATTGGTGGTCTCTAACCTTTAGTTATCGCAGTGTACGCTTTGGTGACTGACGGACGGACAGGCTACGATAATAAATCTCAGTACTGACATCTACTAGTTCTACCAGTAAAAATATGTTATTTTTGTGACTGACGGGATAAAATGACGTGCTTATTTTTAATATTGCCTTAAACTTATCTTGTTCTAAGATTAGCACAGACGGACGCACTAAATGACCGAGAAGGGACGTAACAATGACAATCCGATAAAGCGCGCATAGCGCAACAGCTGATTGTACTACGGAGTTTACTACTACCATTGATAACAAAACCACGTGTTTCAGTGTGTTTACAATCAATTTTACAACTGCCCGCGCAGCTGACGTCACGGCCCATTTGGAACATGATTGGTTAAACGCGACCTTGCCTAATAAATATTCATCATATTGTTCACGCACAAGGCCAATTTTGATTGGTTAATCGGGCTTTCAGCGATCAGCCCGCGCGGAGAGCTGATTTTGCCTTGGTTTGCCTACATTGAAAAAACGGTGTTGAAGTGACCCAAGCAGGATTTCAGGGCATAGATTCTTATTTTCAAGCTGATAAAGATGGAGATGGCAAAGAGGATCGAGTTGGAGAGACGGGGAAGGAAAGAGGACGAGGTATATTTTATTTGTATTCATTTTTATGTCGTGTTTGACTTTGGAAAGGAAGTTTTAAAGGGTGAATTTTTGTGGCATGTGTCCATTTTATTCTCAAGTTCATATCAGACAGTGGGCTGTTAGACAAGTTTGATACAGAGAACATAGTGTACATACATGATACAACAGTGTGATTATTAAAGGAAGGAAAAAGATTGTTCATATAACAGAAAATTCATTTCTGGCAGATTTTTAAGGAAAAATATTTTATGTCAGACATGAGCTGTTGAGATCTGAAACTGTCACAAGTGAATTTTCAAATGCGATCTAGATCAGGAAAACAATATTGAAAAATCCATCTGAAATGAACTTGAGAACACCATTCTAAAAAGTGTTGTGTGATGTGCAAGACTTGTGAATTTCTTTTTCTTGACGACTTGAAATTGTTCCATGTCAATTTTTCTTTCGATGCAGGTGTAGAAAGTCGTGTTTTTGGTTCCTTTATTGCGCCAGAAACTTTAACGTTATTAAAATTTTATTCCACTTTTGTATTAAGCAACTGAGGAAGCTCCGATATGAATTTTAATAAGCATATCCAACTTGTGTAATCTGGATTTACATGTACAGGGTCGCCATTTTGTGATGTTGATTGTTCTTTGTTCACAGCGCTGTCCCTGCTGTACTGCTGCATTCCAAAGTACGGTTTTGATCAGAAATCCGTTTTGGGTTATATTGTTTCAAAATGAATTCCATGGACTTACAAAAACACTTAAAAAAACTGTTAATTAACCGATCACCATCTTGTGTGCATCTTCAAAATAACAACCTGGCAGCCATGTTGAATTTCGAGATAAAAATTCCTTTTTCGGAGCGTTAGGTTTATTATTGAAATGATTTGACGACAGTTTTGGATAAATTGTAAAGTGTTTTACTGATTTCGATTGTAAAAACAAGTTGTTACTGGCGATGTAAGTGTATCTGCGAAAAATGTTGCTGCACGCTTTTGCGTCATTTGACCTACTTTCCTCACGTTTGTCAAAATCGGTCATACTGTTAACGATTTTTTAAGTTTTAAAGCTATATTTTAGTGACAGCTTACTTTTACTATCAAAATATTATTATAACATCAAAATTTCTATCTAGTAAGACTGTTGCGATGTTTGCTTCTAGTAAACTATTTGCAAAAATCGCATTTTTAGCAAATTCCGAAAGTTGTTTCTGCCAAAGTCCGCCATCTTTACTCTCGAGGCGGAAATCACCGGAGTGAAACGCCCAAAAGTATCCATAAAATTTACTCATTCTTTTATCGCGAAAAACAAATTTATCCACTGCAGATTATTACAAATAGTTTTCATTACCGTTTCTCATTCCTAATTTATACCATGAACTTGTCAGTTAAGCGAATTAAGCGAAAAACTTGCACAAAAAATGGCGTACGGTTTGTTATGGCGGTCCGATATAAACCTTCACTGACAGAGTATTGGTAATATTTTCTTCTCCATCGAAGCGGATGGATACACAAAAACAAACCTTTTACTGAAATGTTTCAGTATTTGCCAGGGAATGATTTAGATTGCAATATTTAATGATCTGATTTCAGCTTTATTTTCTTGTTGTTCAAATTATTAATGTTTTCCTGTTTCCGGACTAATGTTTTTTAGGGACTACTTTATACACGCAGGAATAATTTTTGGGTTAGTACTACGGTGATATGCAAATCATTTGATGACGTCACGCTATTTACAGCAAAACGAAAGTAGAAAATTTACTGTGTTGGGGTTAAGTTACAAAATTGAGGCTGGTATATTTGAATGAAACTAAAATTATCCCGCTTATAACTGTACTCAGTTACTAGAAGTGAATTCTTGCAGTTTTTTAATTCAATGAATATATTTCTTGCACTTCAGTTATCAATTTTAGGCTAACCTTGAGCTTGCTGGTTGCAAGTGATTCTGCCTTGACAACCAGTGTAGACCAAGATCAGCCTGCACCTCAGTGCAAGACAGTTATGCTCTGCACTGTTCGCTATTCAGCCAGTAAATTTTCAGGGAACACCCCTTCCAGTTCTAAATGTTACTGCCCAAATTGTCTTTGAATGATAGACCAGTCCATTTTAGAAATTCAGCAGGCTAAAGAACTTTAATAAATTGAAGAGCCAGACTTATAGAAATCAAAACTGCAAAATTTGAAACTTTCTTATGTTTTAAATTTCAGATAATTATGTAAATTAATTGTATTAGTGTAACAGATAACATTTAACAAAAAGAGTTATATTTCACCTTGATTTTATAGATTGCAGAACTCAATCTTGACAACTGTAGATCACAGGCAATAGAGGGATTGACTGATGGTTACACAGCCCTGGAATCACTCAGCATCATCAATGTTGGACTGACTGGTCTGAAAGGGTTCCCAAAATTACAGAATCTAAGGAAGGTTTGTAATCGTTTTGGGTCGTTCAATGTTTTTCTCTTGAATTTAAACTGTTGCTTTCAGACGGTGGGTTAGTACAAATTATCAGTTAGGTTTATACAAGTGAGTAAATTGAAAATAATGTCCTGAAGGAGTTAATATACTTCAAAATATTTTTTTACAGAATTTATGTATTTTGAGTTAGCTCAAGAAGAGAAAAAAACAACAACATTTATTAATGCTTACTCAACAATTCCTTATTATAGTCATTTTGACTGTTAATTGCACTTTATTCACATTGCTGTTTTGCCTTTTTCAGCTTGAATTGAGCGACAACAGAGTTTCCTCAGGTCTCAATAATTTAACAGGCTGCGTGAACCTTACACATCTTAGTCTCAGCGGAAACAAAATCAAAGACTTTGAACCCTTAGAACCACTTGTAAGTACTTCTCTGTACAGTCGTGGAATAATGTCCAAGTAAGGCAGTGTTGGTATTGTGAGAAGATGCTGTGGAATTTTTTAAAAGTTATCAGTTTAAAGACTTAAATTTTAAAATACAGTTTTCTTCAAGCAAAGGATATGTAAAAGGGACAACCATTGAGTACAGTTGCACATGCGTTGCTGACCACCTATATTAAGCAACCAACTGGCTAACTTCCTATATTGACTTGTTGTTCTAAATTTCAACTTGTCTTAAAGTAGCTGTCATCCTGAACAAACAAGCATTATGATGCTCCCTTTGCAGAGAGCGCAGCTCTACGGATCTTGGGGTCATGAGTTGGAACCCTGGGCGAGGCATATGTTCTTTGTGACAATTTGATCTTCTTGTCGTTCGCGGTGACAGTTTGATAAAAGACACTGTGTCTGAAATCATTTGTCATCCACCTCTGATTCATGTGGGGAAGTTGGCAGTTACTTGCAGAGAACGGGTTTGTACTGGTACAGAATCCAGGAACAGTGGTTAGGTTAACTGCCCGCCATTACATGACTGAAATACTGTTGAAAAACAGTGTTAAACCTAAAACAAACAAACACATTTTTCAACAACATTGGTCTTTCAAATATAAACAAATGTCAGTCTTATTTTAAGACGGGATAATTTTTCTCTTTGCTTCAGCAGTTCCAAAGCTCTGGAGTGTTTGAAATATATACCCTTAAAAAATTCGTCAAATGATTGCGCTATTCTTTGACAAGCACTAAGACAAATTTTGTGTAAGTATTGATTTTGCCCAAATTTAAGAGTAACTATATATAATGAAATTTAAATTACAGAAAGACTTAGCTAACTTGAAAAGTTTAGATTTGTTTAACTGTGAAGTAACCAATGCTGATGATTACCGAGAGAAAGTGTTTGAATTGTTACCAAATCTAAAATACCTCGACGGTTACGACAGAGATGACCAAGAAGCTGAGGATGATGAAGACGAAGGTAAGTTTAAATTAGACATTTTGTGTTAACTTTAAACTTTCTGTTGTGTCTGCTGTTATTAGGCTGTAATTAAAATTTTATTTGGTAAGGCGACCCAAAGTTCCCTGTGGGGGTAGGTAGGAAGGGTTTTTTTTTTTTTCATATACGTAATCATACAGGGGAGGCGGGGAAGAGATTTCATCTGACTAGCCAAAAAAGGGTTTCAACGATTTTCAAAGGTAGTTGCTGTTACAGCAAACAAATGTTTTTTTTCGTTAATAGCCTAACATTATCTACTGAGAGTGGAGAGCAGTCTGGAAATGCCTTATCATTGGTCTGTTTAAAGATTGAGCTTAAAAACGACCAATAAGGTTCTGGTATAATTTAGACTTGTCTGAGGACTATATTTTTTAACTTGAACATTTTACTAACATCTTTTGGGGAAAATCACGGAATTTTTATTTTTGGTTTGAACTGACAACCTGTGGTTGAGTGACAGTAATTGTGTTTATCTGCTGTAATACATTTTTAAAGACTTAAGAATACTATGCGGTTTGATATGCAGATTTATTTTGTAAAAGAAAGAATCTTCTCTGAAAGAAATTGTAGAAAATAGCAAAAATTAGGATTGTATATTCGAACAGTCATTGAATCTCAGATGTGGAAGTCATTACCGTCTTCTTGTTGACTTAGTCTGTTGTAGTTTCCAGAATTTACACAAATCTGAATGAAATTTTACCGGACGTGTCAGGCTGTCTGGAACATTTAGGTTACTTGGTAACCTACCAAAGAAAATAGGCCAAATGCATTATGTATGTTGGTACATTAGTAAAGTCATAATGCTTATATGAACTTTTAGCCTTCTGGCAGCAGTTGATTCTGCCTTTGCGACAAGTGCAGACCAAGATCAGCCTGCACAGATAAACAGACTGCACTGTTTGCTATTCAGTCAGTAAATTATCAGTGAACACCCCTTAGAATAATGAATGGTACTGCCCAAATTTGGCAAATTGAATGATAGACCAGTTCAGTTTAGAAATTTAGCAGGGTAAAAGTTAAACTTATTTTGCTAAATGTTTTACAGATGGTGTAGATGATGAGGAAGATTTTGACGATGAAGAGGTAGAAGATGAAGAAGGTATGTTGTTTAGTCAGTCAATGGTTTTTATTGTCATGCTTATATGTCGTCAGAAAAAACAAACTTGATTTGAACTTCAAGCCTTTTCAGTGTTTTGTTTACTCGTGTGGCTCCTGATTTTAGCTTAAACCAGTTGTAAATTTTCTGTGTGAAGCCATTCCATAGCATGTTGAGATTTGATGAATTTTCCATTTTGCTTAATTTGGCGTAAATGATAGATTTAGTCGATTCTTGCAAACATTTAAAAGTAAGAATTCATTTTTGTCAGTATTAACTTTATATGCCCCCGAAGGGAGGCATATTAGTTTTCAACCGTCCGTCCGTTCGTTCGTTCGTCACAACGTTAACTTTCTTCATGAAGGCACTTTACTTGCGAATCACTGCACCCAGGACCTTCAAACTTCACATGCTAATAGTACTTATTGAGTACACGACCCCTACTGACTTTGGGGTCAAAGGTCAAGGCGCTGCGTGGGCATTTGTCACCATTAGTGACGGCTCTTGTTTTTTCAGGAGATGATGACGATGATGATGAGGAAGGTGAGCCAGATGATGATGACGATGATGATGAAGATGGTCTTGGTGAGGATGATGACGACGATGATGATGTTGAGGATGAAGAAGAGGAAGATGAAGAAGGATCAAATTTAAAACTTTTACAACAGTCAGGTGATTTGGAGGTATGGAAGCCTTAAAAGCTTTTGAAATGGAATTTTCTCAGATGCCTGTTCGTGCTTCAATTCATTTTCAAATTGGACATTTTGGCCTTGTCCACTGTTGGAGCAGTCCAATGAATTGTTGCACATACAGTACAAGAGGACTCCGTGGCCCACTGGTTGAGGTAGCTGACACTGAATCACCTGCCCCATACAGATGTGGGTTTTATCCACTCTAATCACGAAATAATTCATAGAGGGGCACCTGGGGTTATTTTTATCCATGAAAAGTCGCCATATGACCTGTGATTGTGTCTGTGCGACTTTAAAGCCACCAAAATGACAGTTTGCTCAAGTTTGACAGAGACTTTATTGACTGTGTGCTGTTGCCGGCAGATTTTGAATCGTTTTCAATTTGCCTCTGGGTTTGGGCTCTGCAAGTGTCTGGAGCTGGCATGTTGGTCAAAGATTCGCTACTTTAGCTATAGATGTACCCAATTATGCCAGAAGGAATATTCATATTCCTCCACCATCGAAAAGTAGGGAAGGCACCATGTGTCTTGTATTGTGTCTGTATGACTAAAACCGTTGGATGGAAAAGAAAAAGAAACAACAAATTAAGACACTTTTACTAAAACTTAATAGCAAGCACAAAACAGCAGGACAGAATGTATATATTATAAGAATGTATTCATTGTTTACTGATTTTCCATTGTTGCAGGACGAGGAGGATGATGAAGATTTTGATGCTGAAGGTGTGGAAAATGAGGATGACGATGATGTTGAAGATGATGAAGAAGCAGCAGGTAATTATTTACACATGACCTGTAGCTATTTTAAACTTTTGGTTTTAAAGTTTATACAGGATTTTATTAACGATACAATCTTTACCATATTTTAATCGTTTCAATGCAATTTTCCTGCCAATATTTCTATAGTCGCTGAAGAAAACACTTTTTTGGTGTCTTTTAAGAAGCATCAATAATTTATACTTTATTTGTGACTTGTATATGACGAAATAAATTTTCTTGCTAAACTTTATAGTTAGGACAATTCTAAATTGATTTTTATTTCTCTGTCATTTCTTTAGAAGATTCAGAACAGCGAGGGACAAAAAGGAAACTTGAAGATGAGGAAGAGTCATGAGAATGTTATCCTTCATTTCATTGGACAATTGTCTTACATAGATGACCATTACATCACTCTTATCCAATCACGGATCGTGTTACATCTCATAAACTTGTTAAATTTGTATTTAATATGAGAAAGTCCATGATGAGAGAAGCAGTTTCATTTGCTTGGGAAACCGAAAACCGTGATTTCATTGGATGAAAAGTGCTGAATGAAAATGGCAACAAGTTAATGAATGTCATGGAACATTGTTCATTCTTTGTTTTGATTAATTGTTAATTGTACATTTCAATATCTCAGCTTTAACGTTCTGTAAAATCATTTCTCTATTGGGCATTAACTTTCACAGGGATTCATAATGAAACCAAATCAAGGAAAAATAGGTTTACTATTTTAGTTCATAATTCATTATTTAAAATCACTAAAAAGTCATGATATTAAATTTTATGCCATTCTGTTTGGAAATCCATTTAAATTAATGTCGGTGAAAAATGATTTTACAGTGTGAATAGTGAAAGAAAAGTTCCACTTTAGAATGGAAATGTTATTTTATTATTATACAAGACTGAAACATATATGACCTTTTAGAGAAGTAAGGAAGAGTTGTGATCTATTTGAAAAATGACTTCAGAGGTCTGAGGGTTGCAGGTACTGGCAGGAAAATTTTGTTTTTACCTTCACAGGAATTTGGAAAATGAAAATTTGATCTTGGAAATTATTACAGTACATACTTGTTACAGCTCTTTTAAGAACCAATGCAACCTTCGTTGTTAACATTTCTCCATATTGACATATACAGAATTGGTCATTTTAATGTAAGATTATTCATTAGAAGGTTTGAGAAATAATGTTTTCTTGTCTCATTAACCTTTAGCCTGCTGGCGGCAAGTGATCCTGCCTTTGCGACCAGTGCAGACCAAGATCAGCCTGCACATCCGTGCAGTCTGATCATGTTCTGCACTGTTCGCTATTCAGTCCGTAAATTTTCAGTAAACACCCCTTTGAATAATAAATGATATTGCCCAAACTGAATGATGGACCAGTCCATTTTAGAAATTTAGCAGGGTAAGGGTTAAACTGTGCTTCTGAAGTCTCTCAGCTGTAGAATTTTTGCATATTTCAAAGAACAAATCCAACAGCCTATCATTCACACCATAGTAGGAACAGAATTATCCTGCCTTGGATTTAAATCATAATTAAACCTATCTTCCCTGTTATCTTAAAGTAGATTATTCCGATAAATTGGATAGGAGTGTTCTACTGTAAGAAAAGGGATGATTGATCTAAATTATGATATAAGAACAGTGCCTTAACAAGAAAAGTTTTAAACTCTTGGTACAAACGTGCACGAAATTTTTAGATATATAAATGAATTTCAGTTAACAATTGTATATAGATTTTGCTTGAAAATTTTACACTAATTTGTTCCTAGAAATTTGTTAGCTGTGAAAAAGCTGTAGAGGACATTTAGAATTTTAGCCAGTTTTGTGTTTAATTGTCCAGCAAAAAGGGTATATGCATATTTGTTAAAGATCAACATTATTATTATTTGATTGGCTGTTCCATCGGTAAATTATGAAATTTTCTATGGTTACAGTTACGATGTTGGTCTTTTAGATATGATTGCTAGTTATAGATGCTTGGCTTTGTCCGAATTAATCAGTTTCGATTGAACTGAAATATTGAAATACCGTTACTGAGAAATAAATCGGTCTTTAGTCTGTCGAAATATTTGCTTTCATGGATTGAACAAAAGTAGGATCATGCAACATTGTACCATAGGTGTATGTATATGTGCTAGACCACCGTATTAATTTGCTTATAAGACGCATTATTAGGAGTCCTATTTCCAGTTCAAAGAAGCGTGTACTACAAGAAAATTAAAAGAAACCCCATATTGCATGTCCAATTTCGTGGGTGCGTCTTGTAAGCGAGTGCATCTAATAAGCAAAAATATACGGCATTTCATTGCATTTTTCATGTTGAATGTTACAGGATCTCTAGAGGTCATTTTGGTGGTATGACCTTGTAAAGTTTTGTGAATACTTTGTACAAATCACATTATCATCTGTAAATTTTACTCATCCACTTATGTGTATCAGGTTTGAATTTTACACAAACAATACAAGGTCAAGATTTCTCGAGCCGTGTAAGAATTTCTTTAGTATATTTTTTTCATGTATCCCAGGTGTTAACTCAAATCAGAATTAAGGTATATAAATACCGTACATTTATAAAGTAAATAAAATTTTACATTGGAACTCGTAAACCTGATTAATTTGCAGGAAGTGCTTGACCATGGTGAGAAGTGTTATATTCATTTAAAATCTAATCTAGGTTAAGGCGACACAGGTAGAGTCTTTTAAAATCTCCACTTTCTTGGTTGTACATGTAAAAAGAAAATTTTATGAGACAAATACTAAAATTTAGGAACTGCATTTTGATTTTACAAGTTAATTGTGTCGAAAATTTTCATTGTTTATAACTAATATTTTTCTTTGAAGATACATCTGAATAGTACATATTTTATGTTTTTACTTATTTATTATTTGATGACAAATTTGTCAGGCCTGCTACTGTTACTAAAACAGGTTTTTGAACAAAACTAAATTTTGAAACCAGTCTAACATTCTAGCAGATGATTGGATATTTTTAGGCTGAATATTTAAACTGACCAATGGCAGTGATGCAATTGGAGACTGGACTTCAAATTTGGATTTATAACCTTTGACAAAGTTTTCAGCCTTATTTTTTCTTGTTCCACAGTGAAACTGCAATGTTGGGCTTTGAAATCGGGTGTTTAAGAAGACAGTTTTCTGTTTATTAAAAATATATATTGTGGGAAAAAAGTGTTTTCAATAAGAAATTGGGAATTTTAGGATAGCAGGCCTAACACTGTAAATTTTCATTCACATGGCATGTTGAAACATTTTCACACTGTCTCTGTAAGACTTGACCTGTATTATGCAATTTTGATTATTTTTACACATGTGCATCACCAAAATTACTGTCGGACTTGAATGAAGTTAAATATGTATTTTGTTAAGATATGATTTTGAGGCATCTGGAGTTATATAATTACAGGCTATTTATTAACCACCAATTGCTATGTTTTTGAACCTAGCTTTATAGCAAGATATATATTTATACAGTTCCATTGTTGCAGTTTGTACTATGTCGTGTATTTTCACACTTTTATCACATGATAGAATTATGTTGTGTACTACGATAGGTTTTTATTTTTGCAGTCTTGGAAGTTTTTCAAATTAAAAATCTCTCTCTTATGCATATGGGGAAGTTGGCAGTTGATTGTGCCAGAAGTTTTTACTGGTGTATGGAATCCAGGGAAACTGGTTAGGTAGGCTGAACTGCCTGTCTGTTCAAAAAAGGTGTTCAACACAATAAAAAAACATAACAAAAATGTATCCTCGCATACATACTTATCATGTTTTCATTACACAGTATCATGTTTTGTAAATCATTACAAATGGATATTTTCTGTTGTGTTCGCTAATTTGAGGTATTGTTCATATTTTCCTAGTATATTTGTAGGAAAGTAGAATGATATCTTAATTTCATACAGATAACAAGGAAAATATTCATTTTATGTTGAAAATTGATGGTAAGCTATTAATGCAGATGTGACTACAGGTTTTTCACGAAGCTAGCTTTGAGTGGAGATGTCATTTTGACAGGGGCCTCTGGAAAATTGGAATTGTGAGAAAAGAGGGCATAAGGTCGTCACCATGTTTTCATTTAACAGCATTAATAGAGAAATATAACAAATCAGTGTTTGCAAATCAAGGGCTCAGAGTGCAACTAGTCTAAGTGTATATAGAAGTAGAAGCAGATAGACTAGTTTTGCTCTGAGCATTTGAAATGCGAGATGTCAAAATTCAGGGCTGGCAAAATGAAAACTAGATGTTTGACATGTGTTGCGTGTCTGATTGTGGACTTTGATATAATGTTTTGTAAGTAAAGTCGTCGACTGTAGTCCGAGATGCTCTGAAAACTCAGTCTTGGGTGTGTGGCTATGGACTTCCATATTAAGTTTTAAAGGTCATATTGTCAACTGTTGTCCGAGAAGCTCTGAAAACTGTTTATGTCTTACCTAGCACTTGTGTTTATTTTTGGGGGTGTGGCTATGAACTTTTGTGTGAGGTTTTGAAAGTCAAGTAGTCGACTAGTCCGAGAAGCTCTGAAAACTTGTTCATGACCCCTCTCTTGGGTGGTGGCTATGGACTTCCATATTAAGTTTTGAAGGTCACATTGTCAACTGTTGTCCGAGAAGCTCAGAAAATGATGCGGCTATGGACTTTTGTGTGAGGTTTTGAAAGTTGAGTATTTGACTTTGACGAAAATGGGTTGATAGTTGTTTTTGGCCACCTTGGGGTTAAATATATCTTATTTCAGGGAGTGTTGTTAATGACTGATGCGAGGTTTAGAAAGTAAAGTAATCGACTCGTCATTATAGAAATTTATCAGGGTAAGGGTTAAGGATAACCCTATGCCATTTTGTCATGATCAGTACAAGCTTTACTCCTTGATACTTGTCAAATTTTGACCACATACAATCTAAACTGTTCATTACTTACCTTTACAGAGATTTCAGTTGACTGCCAACTTTGTTACAGGTATCATGTAAAAATATTTGTCCAATCTTTGTATGTCTGCAGTTGTATAATTTTAGATGCAAATAAAAGTTTTAAATATGTAATTAAGTTTTCAGTTTTTATACCAGCCACTTTGTCAAATTCAGTAACTGAAACTACAATATACATGGATCAGAATTGACAAGCTGGAAATGAGGAATTTGAGCTAAAAGCACTGAGTCTTGTGGAATGAGATAAGAAATTTGTTTTAATTCTTAAGTCTGGGCAAATGTCCTGGGGGGCAAATGTCTGGATCCCCTGGGCGACATAAGTTTTCATGCAATCTGAGGCTCTTAGAATGCTTAAATTCCATGAGCTTCAGGGGTCTTTGCCCCCCTGTGACCCCCACCAGGGCTCTGCCCTGGACCTGCAAGGGGGCCTAGCTGGACCCCCCCACCCCCCGTGAAATTTTCAGTGGTATCAGCTCTCGGCCATTCTCATCCCTGACAGTTCCATGTCTTTATACTTAACAAACTGGTAGTCCTGCCCCACTTCACAGCGACACATAAATACACTTACTTCAAGGGAGAGTACATGATTGTATTGATTTGCTCATGTTGTCAGTCGGTTGACCATTTGGTACTTTTTAGCTCACCAGAGCACAAAGTGCTCCAAGGTGAGCTATTGTGACCGGTCATTGTCCGGCGTCCGTCAACATTTGCCTTGTTAACACTCTTAGAGACCACAGTGTTAAACCAATCATTATGAAACTTGGTCAGAATATTTGTCTTGATGATCTCTAGGTCAGGTTCGAAACTGGGTCATGTGGGGTCAAAAACTAGGTCAGTAGGCCAGATCAAGGGAAAATCTTGTTAACACTAGAGGCCACATTTATGACCCTATCTTCATGAAACTTGGTCAGAATGTTTATCTTGATGATCTTTAGGCCAAGTTTGAATCTGGGTCGTGTGGGGTCAAAAACTAGGTCATATCAAAGGAAAAGCTTGTAAACACTAGAGACCACATTTTAAGTTTGAAACTCACGAGAATTGGTCTGAATATTGCAACATTGGAATCTGGGGTCAAAAACTAGGTCACCCGGTCAAATCAAAGAAAAACTGTGGTATAGGGGCTGCTTTTTTCAGTGGATGCTCATGAAATTTGATCAGAATGATCTTGATGAAATCTAGGTCAGGTTCGAATATGGGTCATCTGGGGTCAAAAACTAGGTCACCTGGTCAAATCAAAGACAAACCTGTATGCAATAGGGGCTGCATTTTTCATCTGATGTGCATGAAACTTTGTCAGAATGTTTGTCTACATGAAATCTTGGATGAGTTTTTATCTGGGCCACTTGGAGTCAAAAACTAGGTCACCAAGTCAAAACAAAGAAAAAGATTGTTTATACTCTAGTGGCCACATTTTTGATTCAGTCTTAATAAAACTTAGAATGTTTGGTATCATAAAGTCTTGTATGATTCTGAGTCTGGTTCATGTAGGGTCAAAAACTAGGCCACTTGGTAAAATCAAAGGAAAAGCTTGTTTACACTCTAGAGGCCACTTTTTGCTCCAATCTTCATGAAACTTTGTCAGAATGTTTGTTAGCTCGACTATTCAAAGAATAGTCTAGCTACTCTACTCACCCTGGCGTCGGCATCGGCGTCGGCGTCACACCTTGGTTAAGTTTTTGCATGCAAGTACATACAGCTATCATTTAAAGGCATATAGCTTTGAAACTTATTTATTCTTTTTCTAGGTCAATTACCAACCTCACTGGGTCAAGTTCCATAACTCTAACATGTATTTTGAGCAAATTATGCCCCCTTTTGGACTTAGAAAATTCTGGTTAAAGTTTTACATGCAAGTTGCTATCTCCAAAACTAATGCAGATATTGAATTGAAACTTCACATGTGTCTTCGGGGTTATAAAACTAGTTGATAGCACCAAGTCCCATAACTCTGACCTTCATTTTGGCCAAATTATGCCCCCTTTTGTACTTAGAAAATTTTGGTTTAAGTTTTGCGTGCAAGTACATACAGCTATTACTAAAAGGCATATAGATTTGAAACTTATTTTTTCTTTTTCTAGATCAATTACCTAGCTCACTGGGTCAAGTCCCATAACTCTGACATGTATTTTGGCCAAATTATGCCCCCTTTTGGACTTAGAAAATTCTGGTTAAAGTTTTGCGTGCAAGTACATACAGCTATTACTAAAAAGCATATTGATTTGAAACTTATTTTTTCTTTTTCTAGATCAATAACCTACCTCACTGGGCCAAGTCCCATAACTCTGACATGTATTTTGAGCAAATTATGCCCCCTTTTGGACTTAGAAAATCCTGGTTAAAGTTTTACATGCAAGTTACTATCTCCAAAACTAATGCAGATATTAAATTGAAACTTCACATGTGTCTTCGGGGTTATAAAACTAGTTGATAGAATCAAGTCCCATAACTCTGACATGTATTTTGGGCAAATTATGCCCCCTTTTGGACTTAGAAAATCCTGGTTAAAGTTTTGCGTGCAAGTACATACAGCTATTACCAAAAGGCATATAGCTTTGAAACTTATTTATTCTTTTTCTGGGTCAGTTACCAACCTCACTGGGTCAAGTTCCATAACTCTTAACATGTATTTTGAGCAAATTATTCCCCCTTTTGGACTTAGAAAATTCTGGTTAAAGTTTTACATGCAAGTTACTATCTCCAAAACTAATGCAGATATGGAATTGAAACTTACCATGTTTCTTCGGGGTTATTAAACTAGTTGATAGCATCAAGTCCCATAACTCTGATATGCATTTTGGTCAAATTATGACCCGTTTCGAACTTAAAACTCCTTTGATATTTAACATTTTGGGTAATAATTTCCTGCTTCTGTGACAATATTTCGAATAGTCGAGCTTGGCTGTCTTACGGACAGCTCTTGTTTTTATGAGTTCTAATCTGGGTCATGTGGGAGGAAAAGCTAGGTCAAATTAAAGAAAATGCTTGTTTACACCCAGACCACATTTTTGGTCCAATCTTAATGAAAATTGGTCAGAATGTTTCCATGAAATTTCGGATGGGTTAAAAATTGGGTCTGGTTGGGTAAAAAACTAAGTCACTAAGCCAAATCGAAGAAAAAAACACCAGAGGCCACATTTTTGCTCCAATCTTCATGAAATTAGTCAGATGTTTATCTTCTTGAAAACTCGGAAGAGTTTGAAACTGGGTCATGTGGTGTCAAAAACTGGGTCACTAGGTCAAACATGTTTGTTATGGTGTGTTACTCTGGTGAGCGACCTAGGGCCATCTTGGCCCTCTTGTTTCAAATCTTTATTGTGTATAGCTGTAAAAATTGTAAAATTGTACTTCCAAGAAAGGAGTATTAACAAAATTTTGCTTTGTATACCAATGACATATTTCTTAGAAGATACTAAACTAATGATTAGGTATCCAACGGATACTTAGCCCTCCTACGCACAAGGTGACCTTCTGTGATCGTCCCGTGTCTGCTGGGTGTCGTCAGTAATTCTGTCTCCAGAGGGGAGACGTATTGTTTTTTCCCTGTCCATCTGTTGCACTCATTCCTCATTAATAACTGGAGAATCATTAGATTTAGAACCTTCAAACTTCATAGGATGATAGGGCTTATGGAGTAGATGACCCGTTTTGTTTTTGGCGTCACTACATCAAAGGTCACAGGGGCCTGAACAGGGAAAACCGTTTCAGATCAATACTTTGAGAATTACTTGACCCAGTATGTTGAAACTTCATAGGATAATTGGGCATGCGGAGTAAATGACCCCTATTGATTTTTGGGTCACTCAAAGGTCAAGGTCACAGAGGCCTGAGCATGGAAAACCGTTTCTGATCAATAACTTGACAACCACTTTACCTAGAATGTTGAAGCTTCATAAGTTGACTGGACATGCAGAGTAGATGGCCCCTATTGTTCTTGGGTTCACTCCAGCAAATGTCAAGGTCACAGGGGCCTGAACATGGAAAACCGTTTTTGATAAATAACTTGACAACCACTAGACCCAGAACGTTTAAACTTCATAGGATGATTGTACATGCAGAGTAGATGACCCCTATTGATTCTCGGGTCGCTCAAAAGTCAAGGTCATAGAGGCCTGAGCATGGAACACCGTTCTGATCAATAACTTGACAACCACTTGACCTAGAATGTTGAAACTTCATAAGTTGACCGGACATGCAGAGAAGATGACCCCTATTGTTCTTGGGTTCACTCCATCAAAGGTCAAGGTCACAGGGGCCTGAATATGGAAAACCGTTTTCGATTAATAACTTTACAACCACTAGATCAAGAACATTTATTTATGTATTTATTTATTTGGGTTTTACGGCGCACCAACACAGTATAGGTTATATGGCGCCAAACAGGACTACAAATTTTGGTTTCACATCTCATTTACATTGAAATAAATTCAAATCTTCTGCGGCATTATCGTTAATTTAACACATTTGAATGCGCAGCAGCCGAAAATTGCTTTTATAAAACATTCACCAAAAACACACTATGTGCAGCAAGATGCGTATAATGCCACTTTCATAAAACTTGCATCAATCGTTATTCTTATCAAGACAACAAGCCAAGCGCACAACCAAGGTCACACTTTGAAGTAAAAAGCCTGATAGCTTTACTTTACATAAAACTAGTATCAAATATTTACAACATGAGCGCACATTCCAGGTCAGTAGGTTGAAGGTCACAGTCACTCTTTTAGGTCAAGGATTTGACAGCTTAAAAATCTTAACCACAATTTGATTTTCATAAAAGTAGCTTCAGTGTTAACCAGAGTGCACGACACGGGGCCTCCGTGGCCGAGTGGTTAAGGTCGCTGACTTCAAATCACTTGCCCCTCATCGATGTGGGTTCGAGCCTCACTCGGGGCGTTGTATTCTTCATGTGAGGAAGCCATCCAGCTGGCTTACGGAAGGTCGGTGGTTCTACCCGGGTGCCCGCTCGTGATGAAATAATGCACGGAGGGGCACCTGGGGTCTTCCTCTACCATTAAAGCTGGAAAGTCGCCATATGACCTATCATGTGTCGGTGCGACGTTAAATCCAACCAAAAAAAAAAAAAAAAAAAAAAAAAAAGAGTGCACGACAGTCCATTATGTCCATAGTCAATGCTAAACTAAGAGAACAAAGATTAAAAAAAAAAAAAACTCAAATTTGTGCCCGCTCTATATCTTCTTAACCTTTGGAAGGATTTCCATAAAATTAGCTACAAATGTTAACCTCATGAAGATGATATGCAGAATACACATCCCAGATCATTAGGTCCAAGGTTAAGGTCACATTTATAGGTCAAAGATGTGATAGCTCAAGTTGGTGTCGGCTCCATATCTTCTAAACCACTGAAATAGACTAGCATCAATTCTTAACCAAATTAACACGGCATGCAGAGCGCACAATCCTGGTCACTAGGCCCAAGGCCAAGGTTTCTTTTAGAGGTCAAAGATCAAACCTGTTTTCATCATATATTTTTAAGAATCTACTGGAATAATTTTCATAAAAACTAACATCAGTTAGTTTACCTCATAAAGACGACCTGCATAATGCGTATCCTAGTCATCGGTATCACTTAAAGACCAAAGGTCATGATCACAACATTTATTTATCCTTTCTCAAAGCGGCGTCTGGGGGTATTAGTCATCTTTAGTGATAGCTC
Source organism: Mercenaria mercenaria (assembly GCF_021730395.1). Classification (NCBI taxonomy): domain Eukaryota; kingdom Metazoa; phylum Mollusca; class Bivalvia; order Venerida; family Veneridae; genus Mercenaria; species Mercenaria mercenaria. Next base: position 33,208,903 of record NC_069379.1, read on the forward strand.
TAGTTGAAATTGTTTTGAGTATTTTTCAAAGTTTTAAGTAGGCCTAATCGAAAATAAGAAAATAGTATTTGAATTTCTTTTTCAACGGTCATGTGATTTTCATGGTCACGTGGTATTTGTGAGTAGCGGTGCTTGAAGGTGGTCGATACAATAATAGATTGTTTCCAGCAGTTTTGTTGTACACGTGTAGTGATCCCCTTAACTTTGGTAAGAACCTCTCTAGGTAATGGAAAGTACTTCACTCGACATAACTGAGGGGCTGCCAGGAGATTCATAGTCTGTAAAAACACAACAGCTCCTGGCATTTTCAACTATTCGTGAAAGACTTATTTATTTTAATAAAGACACTGCGCTCGTATTAAAACCAATGTCTTGCAGTACTGTTTTACCCATAAAAAGACATATCTTTTAGCGTGAGCATGTTGTTGATAATTCTTTCAAATAATTCCACAGCACCTTGTTGTAATCGATTTGTCTTTTCCAATATTTACAATATCTCTCGAAGTCCCAAACAAGGAACAATCGGCTATGTCTTTTGAACAGTGAACCTCTGAAATGTTGAATGAATTATGCAAAGATGGTTATGTGGTGAAAAATATATTTGCAAAACAATTTCAGCGATAGGCATTTTCGTCCGCCCAAATTTTATTTCATGACGGAGACGCCAGATGCCTCTGAGCGGGCGGGCGATCAGGTAGAACCACCGGCCGGGACAGCTGTGTGGCTTTCTTTCGTGATGACAATATTATTCGAACCACTCGGATACGGACTTTTGAGAAACTTCGGCGTACATTGTTAATGACACAGAATTAAAACGTGTTCCAACTTGGAAATTACTGGTAGATCCAAAGAATAGAGCAATAGTTCAAGACCTAATTTTCGTTATAACCATTCTTTAGAAAAAAAGTAGAACTTTTTCATAAACATTTCGTCCAATTCAACGAGGGAATTTTGATGCAAATATCAAGAAGCCTATCTCCTATGCGTATATTTACTATCATCTACAACTGAATAAAGCGTGCACACACACGTCTGTACCTTTGAATAAATTTTCGAACGCCGCGTCAACATTCGTTGAATTTCGTGCAGAGGTTTCGATAAAGGACATAGCGTTCTTCCCTGAAATAAAACGACAGAAGAAAAGTTTTACGCATAATATGAAAAGGACATCAAAATATCTCGCTACAGTTCATACTTTTGTTTTTGGGATGTATACAAGAAACGGGATGCTACCTGACCAAAATGACACTTTAATAAATAAATTAAATAAATAAAGTTTAAATAAACTAATTTACTGAAACACCCAGTCATTTTGTCAAAATAAGTCATAATAAATATATTGTATTATTATTTTGGTTATTACTGTAATGCAACTACAGAGCTGCTTTCACTTTTATTTTCGAATTTTTAAAAACATATCTCAGTATTTTCAAAGGAAATGCCACGAAAACTTTTAAAAGAACATTTGTCAGACGGAACGCACCTAAAAATCAAGCTAAACTCTGTTAAATAATTACACAATCATGCATTCCTATTCCGACACGGCTCTATCTTATCGTAAAACTTAGCACGTTTTTGTCAATATACAGAAAGCGTTGAAACTCTGTTTTTAAACTAATTTAGAAGCAAGAAAGAAATAACTTATTTTATAATAAAATATATGTCTAGAATGTGCATGGCGGGAACTTTCTAAATATATCAGGGATGGAAATTTAACTTTAATATTCCCATCAAAAATAATCAGTAAAAACAGGGTTATCGTGTAATTCTGCCAAATATATATAGGGAGTATATTGAATTTGAGAGACTTTTTTCAAACGAATTTAGAAGCAACCAAATATTGACTCAGCCTGTCCCTTAGCAACGGAAGTAAACTTTAACGCATTCGCACTCTCAGAAAAAAACTTTAATAATCCGAATGTGCATCAGCTTAAGCCTAAAGTGCCTTACTGGAGTGTACCTGCGTAAATACAAGCTTCCTCAGTAGTCACCTCAATCTGGTTTTGTAAATCACACTTGGTTCCTACCAACAATATTGGAGCAGAATGGTACGCTGCGTTGTCACGCAATTGTTTCCGCCAATACTCTACGTGTTCAAATGTTGAACGTTTGGTGACGTCATACACCAACATAGCTCCAGCCATCTCCCTGATTTCTATTCTGTTAAAAGACCGTGTACAATTAATGTGTTAAAGTAAAACCAGAATAAGTGGAAAAATATATAAATGCACCTTAAAAAAGAACTGTCAAAAGACAACTTATGAAGTAAACTGTATAATGGATCTGTAACCACATCATTTGAAAGTATATGAAAGCCACGATGGTACTATATAGCTCGCCAGAGCTTTTGACAGTCTTAACAGGAATAAAAAATATTCTGCCAACATACTTTAAAAACTAGACCGCAGATTCAGAGAAGAAGATATAGACCCAAATAGGGATAACAGAAAATTTCACTTTGGCAATTCAAGATGGCTTTTAACAAGGTTAGCAGAGGAACGATTCTGTGAAATTATTTGAAAATTGGACTAGTGGTGTATTGAAGATTTTCTATTTCTAGCTTTTTTGCCATGTTTTTTTTTTCTTCTTCTTATTATTTTTTTTTACAATAATCAGAATAATACGAACGCTCTCGGTAGATCGTTACTGAATGACATTTTTGCAACATTACATTGCATTTTAAAAAGCTGACCAACCGCTTAATAAATGTTAGCTCTGGTGGCCATCTGTTTGGATATCCTTAGTTAAGGGTCACCGAACTGTAAACAGACCATGTACCATGTAAATGTATATACGGGTCTGTAAGTAGACTACAAGTGCCCACCCGTGTGTTGAGGCACCTGAGGTCCTCCTCCACCATCAAAAGCTGAAAAAAAGTCTGTGTATGACTCCAATCCCAACTAATAAATAAATATATCATAAACTTGATACTTACGCAGGTAAGGGGATCCTAAACCTTATGTACATTCCACTTAATTCATGTACGTAAAACTTTACTGTTTTGCCCTCAGTCCTGATGGTTCTATGGAAAGAATAACAGAATCGTTCATTAACGAAACTTAGTAGGACAATCGGCAATTTCCGTGAGATACCGTATTCTCGTCTGTTCAATCTGATCACCTCGGCCTTTATGCTACGCAGTATTATACGGAGAATACGGAATTACCCGGAATTCTTCGGTCATCAACAATCAGTACCCAATCGTGCAACATCGGACATTTCCGTATTCTCCGGTAAATACGTATTGCGTAGCATAAAGGCCGAGGTAATCAGATTGTCAGAGGTCTATTGCGTAGCATAAAGGCCGAGGTGATCAGATTGAATCAGTACCGTCACAACCGTAAAATGCCGAACTCAAATAAAGGATGAAACGTTGTAGATTGTCAAAACTTAACATACTTTGTGGCAATAAATGAAATTTACGAACCACACATTGTACATTTAAACAAAGAGCTTATTTATTACTTCTTTGATTTAAACAATATATTTGAACTTGGTGTGTCCTGAATGTATTTGCTATATTTGCTATACATTTTCAGTAAGTAAAAGGAACTGTTCAACTATCCGGGCTATACCATAAAAAGTGGCCAATCAGATTTTGAACATACAAATGTATTTGTTTGAAACTTATGCTCCCTGGCGCTTAATGCATGTTAGATTTTCATAATAGGTATTTTTAAAAATCAAATGTTCTATCCTGGTTCCCATAAGAGTTCTTAACCATACTTTGCGCTAGAAATGGTATTAATTTAAGAACGATACCGCATTTTTTTCAGAGATTAGCATTTACAAGAAACTTAATGGAAATGCATGTTTGCAAAATAATTATCTCCCATTTGCCTATATTGGTGGTGCAACCAAGATAGAATGGAAATAAATTACTTCCAAAGCTACGTGCAGTTTTCAAACTCTAGAAAATAACAATGAAATCCGAAGAAATACTCCATATGATAGGGGATTAATTACAAAATTTTGTAAAAGTCAGTAAAATACACAGTTCACACAGGGACCTAACTCCACGTAAAGCACATTTTTATTCCTTAAATACAACTGTAACAGAATATAAGAAAAGTGAAAAATATCCAGATGTTGCGTAAATTTGACTGACCACCTTTAAAGTGAGAGCAGCCAAAATTTAACTCATATACAAAACGCTCGGGGTACCTTTTATCAAAGGGAAGAACTTTTGCCGTTGTTGGATAGGTATAGGGTTCAAAACTATCATAACAGAAACGACGCACCAGTTGCGTCTTTCCAACACATCCGTCTCCAAGCAAAATAACTGAAAAAGAATACATTCTTTTTCAGCCTAGAGGAAATCTTATCAAAAATATTAAACACATCAAAATTTATATTAACATAGATTCTAAAGATTTTGGAGAGTGCCGTATACTCTTCTTGTTTCACAAATAAGCGATAAGATGTTCTTAAAGTCCCATAAGAACTGAAACGTTATGTTAAAACAATTAAATAAAACGATCGAAATAGATGTTATGCATAATCACGTGGTCAGAGAAGCAAGAATGTTTCTCATTGCAGAGTTGGTGCAGCCGTTCTGCGCAGGCGCGGAATTATTATCCATTGGAGCGCACGGCAAAATTACTCATTTTTTTGCATGTCCGCACGCAATTAGTGTATCAAATGCATAATATACTGACTAGAGGTTAGGGTTAGTATCACCATGGTTACAAAATATATACATTTAAGATATTTTCTTTCAAATTTAGTTAATCCAGTATATACCGGAGTCTGTAATATATCACAGGTGCACCAACTCTGTATTAATTAGTCACAGCCGAGAAGCAATACATAGAACCGTAAAGGGAGGTAATCAGAAACAGTGTATTCGATAGAACTTCCCATTATGTTAATTAGTGTTCAAACCTTTGACAAATATCAGATAAAACAATTACAATGTACTGAAAATAGCATTTAACAAGAAATTTATATATTTTATTCTGATAACAAAAAAATGTGTCAGCCACATTATAAACAAAGGTATTATGAGCCTTTAAATACATGTCAACTCACAGATAAAATAAAATATTAATGAATATACCTTTGATAATAAATGCTCCTTCAATTAGGCAGTAGTGACAGCGTTTTATTTTACAATCCTGGCACGAGACAGACATGATGGCTTTAGCGTCTCTCTGTTGGTCGTTTTATTCACAGTAATTTCAACTTAGTAAATTTTCAGATTCGTCATACACGGATGTGAGATTTATTTTTATCGATGGCGAATAACAAATACTTTTTTGTTTACTTTTCGCACGTAAACATTAGCCGCAGCCTTGCTATTTCGTTGTCATTCTTGCCTTCCCCTAACAAGTAGAAAGCGTTATTACGCTGGCCTAAATGTTTTACAGTCAAACCTGTTTATAAAGACCACCCACTGGGAGAGCCAAGTTGTGGTCTTTATTTTGAGGTGGTCTTTATTCACAGGTTAAAATACACTGTAAATGTTAAAATGGGAAACAAAACATGTGACCTTTAGAGCCAGGTGGTCTCTGTTCAGAGGTGGTCTTTAACACATGTTTGACTGTATTTGGACTGGCAAAATTTGAAGCTGTAGACGTTTGATACATTTATGTAGGTGGGTGTAGGAAACAAAAAGACGTCCGTAAAATACATGTACAGCTATATATGGATTATCATCAACATGTGAAGTTAGACTTTGAGTGGTAGATTTTAACAGGTTTTGAATCGCAACCAATTTTAAATCACATAAATAAATGCCGAACTGTTTTCAAATATCTTAGCTCCATTTTTATTTGAAATATAGCTGATACGTTTTCAAATGATTCTAAACCATATTTTTTTTTCATCTTTTCGTGTAGTCTTTTTCATTTTTTCTCAAAGTAAAAAAGAATTCTACCGCTCAGTTTAGAAATTTATAGTCTCAGTCCCATTTAGTCCAGGCATCAACAACAAACCATGACAAAAGACATTTTGTCCGTCTAAATTTGATTGGTTTTAAGGCGATGTTCCAGCTTTTTTAAATAGAGGATATTACATGAGTGTCTTTTCATACCGAATTTATTAAACGAGTTGAATAAAATGATAAAATGCGAGGCTCTGCCGAGCATTTTATCACTGAATTTAATTCAACTCGTTTAATAAATTCAATATGAAAAGACACTCATGTAATATCCTCTATTTATCACATGTTTGACGTCGCGGGAGTGTAATTTCATTTTAAATGGTGGAGAAAGACCTCACGCCCTTTTAAAAATACCGTAACAGATACGGGGCTGTAGTAGGCAGAAAATACACCATGTACCATAAAGAAGAAACAGTAAACAGTAAAATGTAAAAATGCCTGTAAGCAGACCATGATTTAGACATGTAAAATGCCTGTAAGTAGACCATGATTTAGACATGTAGACCATGATTTAGACATGTAAAATGCCTGTAAGTAGACCATGATTTAGACATGTAAAATGCCTGTAAGTAGACCATGATTTAGACATGTAAAATGCCTGTAAGTAGACCATGATTTAGACATGTAAAATGTCTGTAAGTAGACAATGATGAAGTATCTGTGAATAGACCGTGACAAGGGATCTGTAAATGAAGAAGGATATGTAAATAGACCATATAGTCTTTATTAGAAGTGTCTGTCTATAGACCATGTAGAAAGATCTCTTAATTAAACATGTAGAAAGCTATGCAAAAATGCTGCAAATGAAATATGGAATATTAATCACAAACATCCTGTTTACAGAACCTGCCTGCAGCCGTTTTAGCATTGTATTGCCACTAGCACAAAAGACGGTACAATGAAGTGTGCAATATGCATTCATCACACATCATGTCGTGACCTCGAATTGTACCCACATACATTGAGTCTTCCCCTGGCACATTGTGTCCTCTTCAACAGTTTTGCTTTAATTCATTTATGGCCAACAGTTTATGAAACACTTTTTCTTATAATGAAATTGTAAGGGCAAGCTTAAGTGAAAGACATCTGAAGGAGACTGTTCATTCGGTGAAGTAAAAAAACTAATTGTACCAGATGACAGCGATGTTATTTTGAACTCCGTTGATAGCAAATGCGCATGTGACATGAAAAATCCCTGTAAGAAGAAACACGCCCTTCAATGAAGTGCCAATTCTTACATAATACTAGCCGATATTGACGCGATTCGCTTTTCTGTCCGCCGCCGCCCACTGAGCAAAATAAACATTCGATGCTAGAAATACTGCTATTCTTATGATACTAAGGAAATTACCCCTTTTTACCACCAAAGACACTGTGACCTTGACCTTTGTCTCTGTTACCCTAAAAATAAATAGGGGTCACTAACTATCAAGGACAAATGACCATACAAAGTGAATACCAAATACAGGCACTCTAAAAAAGGATGTTGAGCAGGTAAGCTTTATGGACTAGACAGACAAAACTGAAAGTGATCCCCTATGCCATGCTAAACAGGTAACAAAAGGAACCTTTGTTTATTTCTGATCGAGCAGAGAGAAATATCACTTATAAAGATCAAACACACTTTTTTGGTGAACATAATGCTATTTATTACTGTAATTTTTATAAACAAGAGCACCGCCTTCCGGTGCCATTGCTCGTCTGCAAGTGCTAGACAATATGTAAGAAAAGAGAGTTCAGATTTTATAAGTACAAATAGGGAAATAATTCTGTCAAAATACATATCAGAGTTATGGTTCTTTGCCTACTAAGTCACTTAATGATGATAAACAAGTAGACAAACTTTCAAAGATGTAGCTCTTATAGGTTTTGAGAAAAGGCAGACCTAAACAAAAACTTTTAACCGACGCCGACGATCAAGTAACAATACCTCGTAGAATTGTTTTCAAAAATCAGACAAGCTAAAAGTGACAATCAAGCAAACTAAAACATTCTTATATAGAGATGGTACCTAAAAATTCAAATTCATCTTTACAGATTTTTTTCAAAGTGCACCAATTTACTTAATATATTTATGGTTTTCCTCCTCTCCGTGTAAAAATAGAAATATTTGGTCAATTCTTGTATTGACCGTTTTTCAATGATTTTAGGATTTCCCCCAATTATAGTCTATATCAAAAGTCTCCACAGCTAAATAAATTCAATAGAGTGTAATAGGAGCGGGAAAATGTGCAGCCCAATACAGGACTCGAACCTGCGACCTTCTGCTGGCAAGTCAGATGCTCTACCAACTGAGCTAATCGGACAACCGATATCACAGGCTAATTATATACATTATATACACACTGCTACATTCCTCCCTCCTTTTTTTAAAGATAAACTCAGATTCTTTTGACTAACCCAGCCATTGCTTCACCCTAGCTCTAGGATTCCAAGGCTAGTCACCCCACTCACGGTCACACTGCTATATTCCTCCCTCCTTTTTTAAAGACAAACTCAGATTATTTTGACTAACCCAGCCATTGCTTCACCCTAGCTCCAGGATTCCAAGGCTAGTCACCACACTCACGGCACCAGTGTAATAGGAGCGGAAAAATGTGCAGCCCGATACAGGACTCGAACCTGCGACCTTCTGCTGGCAAGTCAGATGCTCTACCAACTGAGCTAATCGGACAATCGATATCACAGGCTAATTATATACATTATATACACACTGCTACAAGAGTATAGTGTAAGTTTAGTCTACTTTCAACACTTTGAAAGAGCCTGTACTGACATTCCTTTTGACTTTTAATAAAGTCAAAATCCAAGACTAGCCAAGAGCCTAAAACTTATGAACTTGAAAAAATCTGAGTGAAAGAGAATACCATGCTATTTATTATAAGCTTACCAAAACCATACCAAAAATTTACCTGAAAGAAGTTATTAAAGATTTTATAATGTAAACAAACCCCTACACCATTTTACCATCAATATTTTCCACTCATGGATGCACTCAATTCAGGTGATAATTGTTGATATAATTGTAAATGAGAGACCCAACAAAAATCTTTTTTCAAGTTGTGTAAACAGTTTAACCTGTAAATTAATGTTGATATCCGAAGTTACCCGCTTACTTTGTTTACGACAATAAATAAACCACCTTACTGTAGTTTGTTTAAGATAGTTGACCTGTAACGAAAATCATCAAATAAAATAATCTCCATATGCTTTTTCAGCATTTATTCGTTTTTCATGGAAAGCAATGATCGTGATAGTTCCAACCAGAGAATGCTGAATTGCTTAAAATACATCGCAGAAAGTCATTACATATCATCTACCTTAAAATGTTGTAATTACAACCACAACCTTAAAATGTTGTAATTTCATTTGATGACAATGACTTTTTGTGTTACATTATTTGCAGCAAAAAACTCATGAACAGTAAGAAAAATGCTTCAAAATAAATGATTGAATTGAAATGATGAATATAACCAGTCTACCTACGTTGTTACACAAACGTGATACCAATTTAACTTTTTTTGTAATTTCTCATTGTTGGATATATACATTTTACATTTTAACATATAAATTTTGTGTAAACCAAGGTATCATCATTGAGAACAATAAATAACTTTGGCTAACAGATCAAAACTTAATAACGTGTCTTAATGTCGTAAAATTCCTTTAAAGGAATTTATACATTATTTTACTTTATTGTTTATGCACTAGATCTACTGAACTTTCTATCAGGGCCTCACTACAACTTATAGAATAACTGTCAGTGTAAGCCATGAGAAAAGTGTGCATATTGTATATTGAATACAAAGAGATTTAAACAAATGTAGGTCATATTTTGTCTGCCCGATCAGTTGTTGGGAAAAGGACCTATTTGACTTTTGACCAACGTTTTATGTTGGCTTCAGTTTATTGGTCAAGTCAGAGTTGTTCCCCTTAGATTTATTGGGTGGGTACCATCTCTACTTATATTCTTCACTTTATTGTATCATGGTTTACCCACACTGGATAACCGGCTATCTTGACGCCCGCTGGAAATGTAACTCAGCTGGAAATGTAACGCAGCTGTAAATAGGTAGGTAAAGTTTTTCATTTATTTCTATTAAAACGAAGCCAATTCTTGCAAATCAACTTGACAGTTTTATCAAGGAATGACCATTGCTTACATTTACAATTTCTGGGCCAAAAACGATCGTTATGTTTTGAGATATTCGCTAACAATTTCTTCACTTTGAAAAATCGAGCAAAAATCCAAAGTTTTGCGCAAATTGTTTTGTTTATGAACAACCTGTGAAAAATTTTATCATCTGGTTGAACAGATGTGTCCTTTTGGAACACCTGTGTGAAGTTTCCGGGTTCTACGTTATTCCTGAAAAAGTATATTAGCAGTTAAATAGGCAGGGTCGAGAAAAAAAGACTGTCGAAAACGGCCGCTAGTGCTGTCGTTGAACTCAGATGTTAGCATTTATAGACTATCCATTAACTCCGATGATTTAGAATACTTTTGTAATTAAAAAGTATTACTGGCAGTGATTTGACGGAAACGTAATTATTTTTAAAATTGGCACTTTCATTTCAAGAGGCTTTAGGACTATATTCCTTCACACCCGGGCTGAATTTAAACGTAGTTCACGCGTTCTTGCCATTTTTCCAGCATGCGAAAGCCAACCATATATTTTTTTGCAGTTACACCGAAGCAATATAGTACATATTGCAATTTTGCCAGCTTTTGATGGTGGAGGAAAACCACTACAGGTGCCTCCGGGCTACTACAGAAAGTAATTTCACCTCGGGTTTTGCAAGTGCAAATGATTGCTTCTGGCCGTCAGTCCTTGATGGTGCTAGATGGTGTATAATATTATTTGCTCATACATAATTATTTAATTTAATAATACTTATTTTGCACTCTTTTGGAATAATATCCTCGAAACTTTTAGTTCTATACCCAAATTGTCCAGTTTCAGAGTTCAATTCTTTCTCTTTGTACTTCAGGCATTTGTGGTCATGATTTTTGATAAGATGATGTATAATGTCTCTGTACACCTCATACACCGCTGAACAATAGTAACAGATGTACATCATTCTGAAATCAAATGTAAACTATATACATTATCGAGAAACGACTGGCAACTTAATAAATAAGTACATGCATGATCCATAAACAATATAACAATGAATTGAATTGAATTTTGAAATTATAAATCATGTATTACGTGAAAAAAAGAAATAAACCCATTATATCATTGCCTACCAACTGTAAATCAGCTACTTCATCCAGCATATTTTTCTATTGAAAAAAGGTAAGGAAAAGGACATATTGAAACAAGTTAAATTGCCCTGCAATACATAGTTAGCAATCAAATAAAACCACATGCAAATAAAAGTTATACTATACGACACTATAGTACAAACATTAATCGAAAATACAACCTTGACCTTCCTGAGTTTCACTGTGTAATTAATAATATAAAATTAATTCAAAATACCACACTGAGTAACAAAGTTATGCTCCGGACACGAATTGTTGCTTGGAGACCGGTCTCGAAACTGCGACCTTAATTTTCAAGGAAGGATGACGACTCTTGCATGTCTAAGATAATTTGGCTGTAGTAAACATTTGCGTAACATATTTCAAAATCTCTCGATGAATGATAAAGTCATACGCCAGACAAAACAAAATGTTGCTTTATAAACCTATGGAAAAAATGGAATTAATACCATATCTTTGAAATTTTGTCTATGCATGTAGAAATTGCCAGTCTGACACAAAATACTTATATATAGGTCTGTGTTATTTTTTTTTGTTATACCGACATTGGAGGTGGCCATTAATGAATGGGCCTCAGTAATACTTGTATCATTGGTAACATATGTTTGAAGTTTAAAAATTAATACTTAAAAACAAAGAAGTATTATAGGTCTTTGTTAAAAATCAGTCCATGCATGTAGAATCAGATTCCGGACAAGACACTGCGGGCGGAACGAACGGACAGACGAAAGGAACTAAGCAACTTTTAGACCCTAAACCAAACGGACAATGATAATGAAATCAACCAGAATTACTCGACAAGGCAATAAGGACCATACATAAGTATATTCAAACTGTTTACGGACTGCAAGTATACACATTTTACACAAATTAAAGACGAAAGAAGTCGCAAAAACACAGACAGACAAAACAGATCCAAAATATACATAAAGAAGAGACTCTACGGGGCATATTACATGTCTACAAGACATTTTTTTTACTTTGATACAGCTGTATTCTCGATAGCCGACAGCTGACTTCAACGACTGCCTTTTGCAAATAACAGCGGCCGTTTTCGACAGTCTTTTTTTTTCGACCATGCCTATTTAACGGCTAATATACTTTTTCAGGAATAACGTAGAACCCGGAAACTTCACACAGGTGTTCCGAAAGGACACATCTGTTCAACCAGATGATAAAATTTTTCACAGGTTGTTCATAAACAAAACAATTTGCGCAAAACTTTGGATTTTTGCTCGATTTTTCAAAGTGAAGAAATTGTTAGCGAATATCTCAAAACATAACGATCGTTTTTGGCCCAGAAATTGTAAATGTAAGCAATGGTCATTCCTTGATAAAACTGTCAAGTTGATTTGCAAGAATTGGCTTCGTTTTAATAGAAATAAATGAAAAACTTTACCTACCTATTTACAGCTGCGTTACATTTCCAGCTGAGTTACATTTCCAGCGGGCGTCAAGATAGCCGGTTATCCAGTGTGTTACCTGCTGTGTCATTATAACTGTTAACTTCTATCTGTAATATTCTTCAACTGAGGAAGAGGCGTGGCTATAAGCCGTTCTCTAAGTTAGAGAACATGTCTTAGGTCCCGCCTACATACAGAATCCTGCAGGGAAATGTTGAACTTTCTGAAACCGTTCTCTATTTCCGTTAAAGTACGCTTGTCACGTGATAGTACCAACGCTTAAAATGGAATGTTAACTTGTCAATGAAAATTAGTAGCCGAATGCGTTGTTCATATTGGCAGACCATGATACACTCGAATAATGAGGTTATTCTGTATTACAAAACAGAAAGCGTAGGGGCTACTCGAATAATGACGTTATATCTCGAAGGCTACGCCTTCTCGAAATAACCTAATTATTCTTGTGAACCCCTACTCTTTCTATTACTTATATATCAATGTTATAAGAAAAAGTTATTTCTGACTATCGTTTTTACAATCATCTGTAGACTGTTTCACGTATTCAAGTGTAGCTCATTCTAAGATAAGAATTCATTGCCGCCACTGGTTTGTTCATTGAACCATGAACTTAAAGAACATGAGTTCATGGTCATCATCATACTGAACCATTTGTCCATTTGTCTTATTTTGGCCCAATCTTAAATGATGAAACTTGATCAGAATGTTTCCCTCGATGGAAGCTTGGGCAAGTTCGATACTGAAAAATCTGGGATACAAGTCTAGATCAAATCATAGAATTATTTTCAACTGTCTTTACATTAAACTTGCTCCGAGTGTCTAGGTCAAGTTAAAATGAATGTGGTCACGTAGTCGAATAACAGACCACTGAAGAGGCCATATCTGCCTGATCAGCATGAACTTTGGTAAGAATATTTGAGTTTATGTATTCTGCGTTAAAACTGAAACTGGGTTATTTGGGGTCATTTCCCAGAATTGTCTTTACACAAGACCAAATTTTGTACTTTACACAAAACGTCAAAAGGCTGCTTTACAGAATCTTGGTCAAGGTTGGAACAGAGTCATTTGATCAAAACCCAAGTCACTGGGACAAATTGATAAAGAATAACACTGGAAAGTGAACATTTTCTGCCTGATCCGTATGAAATGTGCTCAGAATGTTTGTCTTTATAAAGTCAGGTGAAGATGAAACTTTGTCATCTTGGGTAAAAAAATAGGTCACTAGAACAAATCAGAAAAATGTTAACAAAGGTCAAATCAAAGAAATACTTGAAATGCCATAGCTTAAGAAAACACATCTAGTTTAACATTTGATATTAGATTTCCTTATAACAGATACAAAGTAAATGAGTCACATGTCTTTTGGTCCCTTCATCTGTCCGCCCATCTCTCCGTCTGTGTCTGCTCCTTATCTTCCTTACCTCAGGGAAGATTTTCATAAAACGCATCAATGGTTAACCTCATCAAGACAACATGCAAAACGAACTACCAAGGTCACTAGGTCAAGGTCATACTTGGAAGTTAAAGGCCTGGTACTGCACTGCGCTCGTATTAAAACCAATGTCTTGCTGTACTGTTATACCCATAAAAAGACACATCTTTTAGCATGAGCATGTTGTTGATAATTCTTTCAAATAATTCCACAGATTCTTGTATTCGATATGTCTATTCTCGATCTCCCAAAGAAGGAACAATCGTCTACATCTTTTGAACAGTGAACCTCTGAAATTTTAAATGAATTATGCAAGGATAGTTATGTTGTGAAAATATATATTTCAAAACATTTTCAGCAAAGGCATTTTCGTCCGTCCAAATTTGATCAATTTAGGTCAAATTGTATTTCATGGTGGAGGGAGCGGGTGGCACCCAGGTAGAACCACCGACCGTGACAGCTGGGTGGCTTTCTTTCGTGATGACAATATTATTCGAACCACTCGGGTACGGACTTTTGAGAAACATCGGCGAACATTGTAAATGGCTCAGAATTCGCAGTGTAAACTTTGAAATTACTAGAAGATGCAAAGAACAGAACAATAGTTCAAGACCTAAAGGGGGGGGGGGGGGGGGGGGGGGGGGGGAGTCCCAGTTAGGTGTATGCGCAAAATGTTTTTTGATTTTATTTATACTTTGTGGTAACATACCTACATGTATTAAGTTTCATTAACGAGTATTGTTGTTACTAGTTTTGACTTACTTTTATAGATATTCACATTTAAAGTTGGTGGGGTAATCTGACATGTGACCAGCCAGGAACACAATTTTTATTATTTTTTTAAAAATGGTTCTAACTTTTTACCTGAAACTTTCATGATAAAATAACTATGCAATGGACATTCACACAACATGTTGCATTTTAAATTGTACTGAATACTTTTTTCTTTACAGAGCAACAAAGTGGTCTAATCAAATTTACTGATTTTCAATGGACGAACTTTACCAAAAAGCTAAAACATTTTTCATTAGTTGAGATATTAAAGTGTTATTTTCAGCAGATATTGCAAACTAAATAAACATTAAAATGACAGTATATCAGTATACTCTGATTAATATTGGAAGAGTGGTACACTCTAAAACTGGGAAAAAGTGGGTGGGGTAAATAAATATTCGACGCAACACTACAAAAGTTGTGCAGTTGTTAAGAAATGGCCTCAGATTGTCTATTACTATCTTAATTTTATTAAATACAGCATTGATTGATAGATTTTAACAAAAAAATCCCATTTTATACATGTGTGTCATGGAAAAAGCATGGACCTTGAACATGACATGTAGACAAACCAAATTAACCTGAAAGCTCAAGTATTTAACAAAATGTTTTGCTGAGGCAGTATATTTTGAGGAAAGCTATTGTTCAAATTAACATTAAATTTCTGCATTGATTTTTCCATGGCACACATGTATAAAGTCTTATTAAAGTGAAAAAAAATTGTTAAAATTTATCAACCACGTCTGTATTTAATAAAACTAGATGTGTCTGTAGGACACAGGGTGTGTCCCCCTCCCCACCCCGCTACCCCTCGCATGGTACATTTGTCACAAATAAGGGGAAATAATTCAAATGTTTGCAGTCTTAATGGGGTATAGCCTCAAAAAACTATGAAAAGGATTCATTATTCTATACCATTTTACTTTATGAGCATCACAAACAAAAAATCCAATATTTTAGCTATTTCAAGGGCCATAACTCTGTAATAAATGCTAAAATTCTCAGAAGTGCCATGAGTGCAAAGGTCACATTATGATAAAGATTAAGCAAGGTTTCATGAATTTACATTTAAATACTTCTGAGTAAGGCAACGAGAATACTTCTGAGTAAGGCACATAATTAGGTAAAAATTTGCATTTATCAGTTACTATTTCAGGGGCCATAACTCTGGAAATAGGGGGCAAACCAGATAAAAATAGTATATGCGCAAGTTCATATCATGATAAACACTCATCAATTTATATCAAATACTTTTTGAGCTAGGCATGTCACAAGGTGAAAAATGTGCATTTTTGACTATTTCAGGGACCATAACTCTAGAAATAGGGCGCGGACCCAGATTAAAAATAGGAGATGCGCAAGTTCATATCATGATTAAGACTAATGCAAGGTTTCATGAATCTATATCAAATACTTTTTGAGCTAGGCATGTCACTAGGTGAAAATGTGCAATTTTTACTATTTCAGGGGCCATAACTCTAGAAATAGTGGCGGAGCCAGACGAAAAATAGAAAATGTGCAAGTTCATTATCATTATAAAGACTCATGCAAGATTTCATCAATTTATATCAAATACTTTTGAAGCAGGCGTGTCACAAGGTGAAAATGTGCGTTTTTTATATTCCAGGGGCAGTAACTCTAAAATTAGGGGGCGGAGCCAGATGAAAAATAGAAGGTGTGCAAGTTTAAATCATGATAAAGACTCTTGCAAGGTTTCATCAATTTACATCAAATACTTTTTGATCTAAGCGCGTCACGAACTTCGGACGGACGCACAGACGGATTGACGGACGGACGCACGGACAAATGCAAATCTATATGCCCCCACCACTCTTGGTGGCACAATTAAGATAGAAATAGACAATCTGAGGCCATTTCGTAACAACTGCACAATTTTTGTAGTGTTGCTTCGAATATTTATTTACCCCACCCACTTTTTCCCAGTTTGAGAGTGTACCACTCAACCAATACTAATCGAAATATACTGATATACTGTCATTTTAATGTTTATTTAGTTTGCAATATCTGCTGAAAATAACACCTTAATATCTCAACTAATGAAAAATGTTTTAGCTTTTTGGTAAAGTTCGTCCATTGAAAATCAGTAAATTTGATCAGACCACTTTGTGGCTCTGTGATTAAAAAAGCATTCAGTACAATTTAAAATGCAACATGTTGCGTGAATCTCCATTGCATAGTTATTTTATCATGAAAGTTTCAGGTAAAAAGTTAGAACCATTTTTAAAAGAATAACAGAAATTGTGTTCCTGGCTGGTCACATGTCAGATTACCCCACCCACTTTAAATATGAATATCTATAGAAGTAAGTAAAAACTGGTAACAATAACACTTGTTAATGAAACTTAATACATGTAGGTATATTACCACAAAATATTAATAAAATCAAAAAACATTTTGCGCAGACACCTAACTGGGACCCCCCCTTTCGTTATAACCATTTTTTTTTTGAAAAAAGGAACTTTTTCAGAAACATTTCGTCCAATTCAACGAGTGATTTTGATGCAAATATCAAGAAGCCTAGCTCCTATGCGTATATTACTATCATCTACATTTAAATGAAACGTACACTTTATCTGTACCTTTGAATAAATTTTCGAATGCTGTGTTAACGTTCGTTGAATTTCGTGCAGAGGTTTCGATAAATGACATAGAGTTCTTCCCTGAAATAAAACGACAAAGAAAAGTTTTACGCATAATATGAAAAGGACAATACCTTTTAGTTTGTGTCAACCCTTTACTTTTTAAAGCAGTTAACTTTTTAGTTCATACGTTCTTTTGGGATTGAAATGCGATGACTTCATGTGAAAGTGAATAAAAAAAAATTGCTGAACGGCAGTAGCGCCATATTCCTTTGACTGTGCCAAACATTCTGTAGCCTAAACTTATAACTATGGAGAGGGATGGTCCGATGGCAAATACGGCGGAAAACAAAACTAGGAACCCATTCTATCGGTTAACAGTCTCTTGTAAGGATGCAGCAAGTTAACCTATCTTTTAGTCGCTGAATTCTCTCAAAATATCAGTCAAACCAGATTTCAAAACAGTCCTGGATTATACAAATGCGCGTCAGCTTAAGGAAAGCTTAAAGCGTCTTATTCGCGTATTAGTACCTGCGTAAATACAAGCTTCCTCCATAGTCACCTCAATCTGGTTTTGTAAATCACACTTGGTTCCTACCAACAATATTGGAACGTTAGAATGGTACCCTGCGTATTCACGCACTTGTTTCCGCCAATACTCTACGTGTTCAAATGTTGAACGTTTGGTGACGTCATACACCAACATAGCCCCGGCAATATTCCTGAAGTATAATCTGTTAAAAGAACGTGTAGAATTAATGCATGTGGCATGATCTATAGATAGACCATACAGAAAAATAAAATCTGCCAAAAGAAAACATATAAGATAATCTGTATATAGATCGCACGGACGGATATGTAAATACATAATAAATAAGAGAACCATAATGGCTCCATGTCGCTGAACTGAGAGTCTTCGGTCTCGCAACTTCAAAAGGGCTATCCGTTCTGCACGTTTGATAAACCGGAAGTGATGGCGTTATGTCATTTTTCCGGGAAATATAGAATAATGCTGGATTCGACATACGGAAATGAAAATCATTTTATGAATTCATGGCAACCCATGAGTAAATTTATTACATTGACGCGTTTACGATCTTTCTAAAGTTAAAAGTTGACCATGTTATCATATATAACCTCTTGAAATTAGCTTGAAATGTGCTGTTCGCTTTAATAATGGTCAAATATCTATAAAAAAAATTAGCACTAAGACCTATACATTTTATTTCACCACATTATAGACCATATGTTAATTTACAACTGTGAGAAGTTTCATTAAAATCTACATTGTAAAAAAAAATCTATTCGCGAAAATGTTATGAAAGTTGAGATTTTCACATAGACTTCCATAATGAAAAATTCAGTGAAGTCCAAATTTTTCAAATCAGTCTAGCAAAAAATCAAATACAGGATCGGCCTGTCTTTTTTATTTGTTGAATTTTCGAAGTTTATTTTGAAGTTTTAAAAAATCAGAGTTTAAGCAAATTCTACATTGTAGAAAAAAATTCGATCTGAACGTGCAGAACTACCTTAACCCTTACCCTGCTAAATTTCTAAAATGGATTGGTCCATCATTCAATTTAGGCAATACCATTTATGATTTGAAGGGTGTTCACTGAAAATTTACTGACTGAATAGCGAACAGTACAGACCATGATCAGACTGCACGGACGTGCAGGCTGATCTTGGTCTGCGCTGGTCGCAAAGGCAGAATCACTTGCCGCCAGCAGGCTAAGGGTTAAACAGTATAACAGGAAAAATGTATGCCATATGATATTATTACTTTGAAACATAGACTACAGATTCAGGTGAGAAGATAGAGTCAAACAGGGAAATCTATAGACCAATCTCAGCCACGATTGTTTTGTTTTTGACAAGTTAGTAGTAGAGTGTCACCCAAGGAAACATTTCCGTGAAATCGTTTCAAAATCGTCATCGTCAAAGTTTTATTAAACTAGGTTAATACCAATATTTCACAGACGTGATAAATTTATTTACTGGTTTGGTTTAGAGCCCCATCAACACAATTCAGGCCATACACCGACATTTCCAGCTTGTCAGAAAATGCTGGCCTGATTTTAAAATATTTTTACACAAGTGATCGTCGATTTGCCCTCCACCAATTTTTCATTAAAAAAATGGCCGCGAGTGGGCATGGTCACTTTTTCCTATATCTATGAAACTGCTGGTCCAATTTTAAAATAAGTTTACAAAAACTATTCTTTGAAATAATACTACTTAAATTCCTTAGGTGACCCCTTGCTAATGTAAGTGTTCAACTTTGTTTGATGGTCGCCAGAGCTCCCTGATGGCCAAGTTTTTATGTAGCGGAATAAATTGAACAATCTTGGTAGAAGTCCCTGAACATTAATTTCTTTCAAAATCGGATAGGCAGAAAAGGAGGAGATATTGTTTGAAGATTATTCTATTCTCTGGTGACATTTATGTGCAACGAATCAGCCTCATTGGACAAACATGGAAGTGGACCACTAAAGAAACATCAGGACGAAGTTTCATTAATAATGGTTTTAGAGAAGATTTCGTTCGAAGAAAATGTTCAAGTTGACGGACGAACAGACGGAGAAACAGACGACTGGCGGAGTGGCCACAATTACTAGTAGCTCACCTTGAGCGCGTTGTGTTCTGGTGACTTAAAAGATCTGTAAATAGACAATGTAGAAGTAACTGTAAATAGATCATGTAGCAGAACCTGTAAATATACTAAATACACGGATCTGCACAATAGAATACGAAGCCGGATCTGTAAGCAGACTATGCATGCGGATCTGTAAACAGAATATGAAGCCGGATCTGTAAATGGACTATGTATACCGATCTGTGAATAAATTACATACTATAGTATGGTTACAGACAGCCAATTGTTTTCCCATAGACTTACATTATAAGGTTAAGGCGTGTACGGCCTTCTATAAATCGAAACATATATATCTAATCACATATTTCAAGAAGTATCCTAGTTCTACCAAAATATCGGACGAAAAACATATGAATAGTGATACTTTATTTAAGTAATTTTCGTGTGAACGAGATGACTCCCTGTTTACATCGTTGGCATGGCGGGAGAAATTCGTTTGATAAAACTTTTTTCAATACACATAAAATGTAGCAAATTTTGTCAAAATGTATAATAAAATACTGTAAATGTAGTAAAAAATCTCAATTTTGAAAGAAATAATCACTGCTTGGGTTTGTTTACATGACTGACCAATCAGAACGCACAGATGCTACCTTATTCCCAGGTATAAACTTACCTCATTCCCAGTAAGTTCTCTGTACTTTTTTGAATTGGTGGTCTCTGACCATAAACTGATCTGTAAATAGAACAAGTATACGGATCTGTAAATAGGCAAGTATTTGGATCTGTAAATAGATCAAGTATTGTCTGTAAATAGACCATATAGCTGGATCTGTTGCAATATATACGTATCTGTAATTAGACTGCAAGTGCCCATCCGCGCCTGAAACAATGCTCGGCGGGGCAACTGGGGTCCTCCTCCACTATCAAAAGCTGGAGAAGTCGGTATATGACCTGAACTGTGTCGATGCGACTCCAAACCCAACAAATAAATAAATATATCATAAACGTAATACTTACGCAGCCTCAGCGGCAGGTAAAGGGACCCTAAACTCATGCACGTCAAACTTCACTGTTTTACCCTCAATTTCGATGGTTCTGTAGAAAGAATAACAGAATCGTTCATGAACGAAACTTAGTAGGACAATCGGCAATTTCCGTGCGGTTCCGTATTCTCGTCTGTTACTTCGGCATTCTTCGGTCATCAACAATCAGTACCGTCACAACCGGAAAATGGCGAAATCAAATAAGGATGAAACGTTGTAGATTGTCAAAACTTATGCTCCCTGGCACTTAATGCATGTTGGATTTTCATTAGAGGTATTATTAAAAATCAAATTTTCTGAGTTCTTAACCATAAAATTGATTAACATACTTTGCAATAGAAATGGTATTAAACGATACCACATTTTTTTTCCGGAGATTAGCATTTACAAGAAACTAAATGGAAATGCATGTTTGCAAAATTGTTATCTCCCATTTGCCTATATTGATGGCGCAAACAAGATAGAATGGAAATAAATTACTTTCAAAGCTATGTGCTGTTTTCAAACTCTAGAAAATAACAATGAAATCCGAAGAAATACCCTATATATGATAGGGGATTAATTACAAATTTTTATAAGTCAATAAAATATACATTTCTAATAGGGACCTAATTCCATGTAAAGAGTTTTTTCCTTAAATATAACTGTAAAAGAATATAAGAAAAGTGAAAAATATCCAAATGTTGCGTAAATGTGACTGATCACCTTAAAAGTTAGAGCAGCCAAAATTTAACTCGATATATGCAGGTTGAAATGTACCGGGGGAAAAAATATCATAACAGAAACGAAACGCTAGTTTCGAAACGCTAGTTTCGACTTTCCAACACCACTGTCTCCAAGCAAAATAACTGAAACAAAATACATTCTTTTTCAGCCTAGAGGAAATTTTATTAAAGATATCAAACACATCAAAATTTATATTAACATAGATTCTACCGGCAGATGTTGGAGAGTGTCGTATCCTCTCTTGTTTCACAAATAAGCAATAAGATGTTCTTAATTAAATACAGGTCAACTGACAGGAAAGATAAAATATTAATAAATATACCTTTGATAACAAATGCTCCTTTGGTAAGGCAGTAGTGACAGCGTTTTATAATACAATCCTGGCACGAGACAGACATGATGCCCTTAGCGTCTCTCTGTTCATCGTTTTTCATTCACAGTAATTTCAACTTAGTAAATTTTCAAATTCGTCATACACGGATGTGAGATTTATTTTTATCGACGGCGAATAACAAATACTTTTTTGTTTACTTTTCGCACGTCAAACATTTACCACAGTCTTGCTCATTCGTTGTCACTTGGCTTATCGGGATGTTGTATGACAGCGACCAGTAGAAGGCGTTACGCGCTGTCTTAAATGGTTTGTTTTTTTTGGACTATTTGGCCGTTTGATACATTTATAATGGTGTGTATCAGGAAGTAAAATACGCCGGTAAAATACATGTACAGCTATAAATAGATTATCGTTAACATGTAAAAGTTTTTAAACCATAAAATAAATGCCGAACTGTTTTCATATATTCAAATACTGGTGCTCTTTTTCATTTTCTCTCAAATGAATTCTATGCTTTTCAAACAAAAAACCTCTGAACTTTACAGTTTCGTTAAAAAAATTATTCCAAGCATCAAGAAAAAGCATGGAAAAAGACATCTGAGCCGTGCCATGGGAAAACCAACATAGTGGGTGTGCGACCAGCATGGATCCAGACCAGCCTGCGCATCCGCGCAGTCTGGTCAGGCTCCATGCTGTTCGCTTTTAAAGCCTATTGGAATTGGAGAAACTGTTAGCGAACAGCATGGATCCTGACCAGACTGCGCGGATGCGCAGGCTGGTCTGGATCCATGCTGGTCGCACACCCACTATGTTGGTTTTCTCATGGCGCGGCTCATTTTGTCTGTCTAAATTTGGTTGGTTTTAAGCAGACTTTCCAGCTTTTAATGGTAAAAGGGAGGAGAAAGACCTCACGTCCTGCTGTCGGCAAGTAATTTTGCCTTTGCGACCAGTGCAGACCAAGATCAGCCTGCACATTCGTGCAGTCTGTTCATGGTCTGCACTGTTCGCTATTCAGTCAGTGAATTATCAGTGAACACCCTTTAGAATAATAAATGGTATTGCCCAAACTGAATAATGGGCCAGTCCATTTCAGAAATTTAGCAGGCTAAATACCGCAACAGATGCAGGGTTGGGGTGGGCAGAATCAGCAAGAATGGATTCCTCATATGGCGACATAGAGCTGAGAGGCAACCAGTTCGAAACACTGGCCCCAATTTCATGAAAAAAGAACTTAAGTAATTGCTTAAATTCTTAATTTTACAGAAAACGAAGTAAAGAAATAAGAAATGAAAAAAAACCCATGCAAGATGCACAAGCCCAACAATCAAGTGCCAATTCTAATATACAACTAGCCGATCTTGAGGCGACACCGCCGCCATATGTCAAAGACGTACCTGAGCAAAATAAATACGGTCCATCTACTGTTCAGAAACAATATATACATAAAGTTCGATGCTAGATATACTGGTGTTCTTATCAGATACTATGGAAAGATACTATGGAAATTACTCCTTTTTTCACACCAAAGACACCGTGACCTTGACATTTGTCTCTGTTATCCTAAAACTAAATAGGAGCCACAAACTATCCAGGATAAAAGACCATACAAAGTGAATAGCAAATACGGGCACTCTAAAACAAGAGGACCAAATGGTCCTAGGTCGCTCACCCGAGAACAGCTAGAACAAGGTACTTCTTTGATTTGACCGGTTGACCTATTTTTAACCCAAGATGACCCATATTGAACCTGCCCTAGATTTCATCAAAACAATCAGTAGGATAAATTTCATGAATATCAAGTCTAAAGTGCAGCCCCTAACGCTTACACAAGGTATTTCTTTGATTTGACAGG
Organism: Mercenaria mercenaria; assembly: GCF_021730395.1. NCBI lineage: Eukaryota > Metazoa > Mollusca > Bivalvia > Venerida > Veneridae > Mercenaria > Mercenaria mercenaria. The sequence continues at coordinate 33,232,834 of NC_069379.1, forward strand.
GTGACCTAGTTTTTGATCCAAGATGACCCATATCTGAACCTGCCCTAGATTGCATCAAAAGAAACATTTTGATCAAATTTCATGAATATCCTGCTTAAAATGCGACCCCTTTTGCATTGGCAAGGTATTTCTTTGATTTGACCAGGAGACCTTGTTTTTGACCCAACATGACCTATATTTGAACACGACCTAGTTCTCATGAAGACAAACATTCTGATCAAATTTCATGAAGATCTGCTTAAAAATGCAGCCCCTATTGCATACACAAGGTTATTCTTTGATTTGACCAGGTGACCTAGTTTTTGACCCAACATGACCTATATCTGAACTTGACCTAAATTTCATCAAAGCAAACATTTTCATCAAATTTCCTGCCTAAAATGTAGCCCCTATTGCATTCACAGTTTTTCTTTGATTCTACTAATTCAGCCTCTGTCGCATACACAAGCCAAATGTTGACAGACAGACGACGGACATTCAGCGATCACAATAACTCACAAAACAAGAGGGTCATGATGACCCTGAATCGCTCACCTGAGTAATATGAGCCACATGTTTCAAATGGCGAACTGATGCTAAAATATTAAAAAGGTAGGTCAGTAGGTCACATTCATGGTAACTGAAAGTCAGTTTTAATATCGGTGTGCAAAAACTGTACATGTCATCCGAATTTCAAGGCTGTATCTTAAAAATCAAGAAAGTAGGTCAGTAGTTTAAGGTAAAAGTCAAATGATCCCTAATCTCTTGGGGTCATCAGGTAATTATGATTAAACAGTCCAGGAAATATGATCTGATAATTTTTGAAGTATTTTTTCTTTTTTAACTCATAATTATAACAAGTGACCCCCGGGTTGGGGCCTCTTTTCACCCCAGGGGCACAATTTGAACAAACTTGTTAGAAATCCACCAGGCAATGCTACATATCAAATATCAAAGGCCTAGGCCTTGAACTTTTAGACAAGAAGATCTTTATTTTTGTTCGTATATAAGTCTATGTTTAACTTGGTACCCCCAGGGCAGGGCCTCTTTTCACCCTAGGGACATAATTTGAAAATTTTTGGTAGATAAACACTAGGAAAGGCAACATACTTAATACCAAAAGCCTAAGTCTTGCAGTTTAAGGCAAGAAGATTTTTAAAGTTTTTTTTTCCCTGTATAAGTCTATGTAAAACTTAAGACTCCCCCACCCCCCGGGGCAGCGCCTCTTTCCCCCCAGGGGCATAATTTGAATACTTTTGGTAGAGGACCACAAGGCAATGCTACATACAAACAAGAGCTCGTCGAACACGAAATGCCCCCCTTGATGCATTCAGTAATTGCACAAGAAACAGAAATAACTTGCTCACTGTAAACAATAGTTCTAGTGTCCTGGTTCAATTTGACCTTGACCTTTAACCTATTAACCTAACAAGAGATCACAGAGTGTTATTGGCGCCCACCACTGAACCATTTTTGAATGTCTCAAGGTCAAAATCAAGGTCAAATTTCATTTCGGTACAAAACACTGTGCATGTGGTCCAAATTTGAAAGCTGTGGCTTGAGAAATGTGAAACTAGATCACTAGGTCAATCTCAAGATCAAAGTTCATTTTGGCACACAAAACAAATTTGAAGGCTGTAGCTTGAGAAATGTGGAAGTAGGTCACTAGGCCAAAATCAAGGTAAAATTTTATTTTGGAACACAAATCTATGCATGTGGTCCAAATTTGAAACCTGTACCTTCAGAAATGTGAAAGTAGGTCACTAGGTCAATCTCAAGGTCAAAATTCATTTCGGTACACAAAACTATGCACGTGGTTCAAATTTGAAGGCTATAGCTTGAGAAATGTTAAAATAGGTCACTAGGTCAAAATCAAGGTCAAATTTTATTTTGGAAAACAAAACTATGCATGTGGTCCAAATTTGAAGCCTGTACCTTCAAAAATGTGAAAGTAGGTCCCTAGGTCAATAACAAGGTCAAAGTTTGTTTCGGTACACAAACCTATGCATGTGGTCCAAATTTGAAGGCTGTAGCTACAGAAATGTGAAAGTAGGTCACTAAGTCAAGATCAAGGTCAGCTCATGTCAAGGTTCATCTTGTCACTCAAAACTATACAAGTGGTCCAAATTTGAATGATGTAGGTTATGGATATGAAGATTCTAAGTTTTTCCCTATATATAAGTCTATATGAACCATGTGACCCCCAGGGCGGGGCCATATTTGACCCTAGAGGGATAATTTGAAAAACTTGGCAGAGAACAGCTAGATGATGCTACATTACAAATACCAAAGCCCTAGTTTTTGCGGTTTGGACAAGAAAATTTTAACAGTTTTTCCCTATATAAGTATATGTAAACCATGTGACCCCCAGGGCGGGGCCATATTTGACCCTAGGGGAATAATTTGAACAATCTTAGTAGAGGACACTAGATGATGTCATATATAAAATATCAAAGCCCTAGGCCCTGTGGTTTTGGACAAGAGGTTTTTCAATTTTTTTTCCTATATAAATCTATATAAACCATGTGACGCCTGGGGTGGGGCCATATTTGATCCCAGGGAAATAATCTGAACAATCTTGGTAGAGGACCACTAGATTTTGCTACATACCAAATATCAAAGCCCTAGGCCCTGTGGTTTAGGACAAGAAGATCAGAAACGGTTTAATTGTTCCCGGCCAATGTGACCTTGACCTTTGACCTAATGACCTCCAAATCAATAGGGGTCATCTGCTGGTCATGACCAACCTCCCTATCAACTTTTATGTCCCTAGGCCTAAGCGTTCTTAAGTTATCATCCGGAAACCGTTTAACTGTTCCTGGTCACTGTGACCTTGACCTTTGACATACTGACCTCAAAATCAATAGGGGTCATCTGCTGGTCATGATCAACCTCCCAGTCAACTTTCATGATCCTAAGCCCGTTTAACTATTCAGGGTCACTGTGACCTTTGACATACAGATCTCAAAATTAACAAGTGAATGAAGTATTGCCATGCAATACAAAGTCCCCTACTGGAAGGCACCTAACTTTCTCTACTGCAGTATAACATCATGAACTGATATCTGTCAATGATGCATAAACAATATTGTACTATTATATACAATATGTTATAACAACACACCTGGATTAAAATGTGCATATATAAAAACCCACAGTTGTTTTCATATTGAAATGTTTTTGCCGATTATAAAAAAGTTATCATATAAGTTATTTATAGTACCAACAAAGGGAAATTTATCTTAAAAAAAAAAAAAAAAAATCCATATAATATAAGTCCACAAGAAACTCTTTACCAGGTAGAGATAGGTCAAAATACACCTAAAAAATGGATGTAACATGCATGTTGTACCACAGAAAAGTGATCTCGATTTTTCTCTACGGCCAATAATAAAAAAGTTACAATAAAATCTATTTATAGTAAAACAAAGGGACTTAATTCTAAAAATAAGGGTGCCTCATGGTGGTGAATATTTGGTCCAAGTTACATCAAAATCCCTCAATGCATGAAGAAGAAATGCTCCGGACAAAGTCATTCTTGAATTTGACCTTTGACCTCTAAATATGACCTTGACCTTAGACCTAGGGACCTGGTTTTTGCGCATGACAATCCGTCTTATGTTGGTGAACATTAGTGCAAGTTACATCAAAATCCCTCCATGCATGAAGAAGAAATGCTCCAGACAAAGTCATTCTTGTGTCTGACCTTTGGTCTCTAAGTGTGCCTTGACATTAGACCTGGGCTTGGGTTTTGCGCATAACATGTTGTCTCATCCAGGGGAATATTTGTGCCAACTGATATCTAAATCCTGTTTTGCATGACAAAGTTTTAGACTGGACAGGGAAAAAATCCTACTGACCTTTGATCTCAAAGTGTGACCTTGACCTTTAAGCTAGGGTACTGGGTGTTGCGCATGACATGTCATCTCATCATGAGGAACAATTATGCCAAGTGATATTGTAATCCTTGATGGATGACAGAGTTCTGGATCGGACAGGAAAAAAAATTATTGACCTTTGACCTCCAATTGTGACCTTGACCTTTGAGCTAAGGGTCCGGGATTTGCGCACGACTCGTCGTCTCATCATGGGGAACATTTGTGCGAAGTAATATTAAAATCCCTTAATGAATGTCAGAGTTATGGACCGGACACGAAACAGACCCTGTTCATGCTATGTTAACATTTGACTGCTAAGTGTGACCTTGACCTTTGAGCCAGGGGTCTGAAAGTTGTGCATGACACATCGTCTTATTATGAGGTACAATTGTGCCAAGTAATATTAAAATCCCTTCATGGACGGCAGAGTTATGGACCGGACAGGAAAAAAGCCCTGTTGACCTTTGACCTCAAATTGTGACCTTGACCTTTGAGCTAGGGGTCCGGGTTTTGCGCATGACACGTCGTCTCATCATGGGGAACATTTATGCCAAGTAATATTAAAATCCCTTCATGGATGGGAGAGTTATGGACCGGACAGGAAAAAAGCCCTGTTGACCTTTGACCTCCAACTGTGACCTTGACCTTTGAGCTAGGGGTCCGGGTTTTGCCCATGACATGTGGTCTCATCATGGGGAACATTTGTGCCAAGTAATATTAAAATCCCTTCATGGATGGGAGAGTTATGGACCGGACAGGAAAAAAGCCCTGTTGACCTTTGACCTCCAATTGTGACCTTGACCTTTGAGCTAGGGGTCCGGGTTTTGCGCATGACACGTCGTCTCATCATGGGGAACATTTGTGCCAAGTAATATTAAAATCCCTTCATGGATGACAGAGTTATGGACCGGACACGAAATTGCGGACGGACGGACAGACGGAACCTTGACCTTTGAGCCAGGGGTCTGAAAGTTGTGCATGACACATCATCTTATTATGAGGTACATTTGTGCCAAGTAATATCAAAATCCCTTCATGGACGGCAGAGTTATGGACCGGACAGGAAAAAAGCCCTGTTGACCTTTGACCTCAAATTGTGACCTTGACCTTTGAGCTAGGGGTCCGGGTTTTGCGCATGACACGTCGTCTCATCATGGGGAACATTTATGCCAAGTAATATTAAAATCCCTTCATGGATGGGAGAGTTATGGACCGGACAGGAAAAAAGCCCTGTTGACCTTTGACCTCCAACTGTGACCTTGACCTTTGAGCTAGGGGTCCGGGTTTTGCCCATGACATGTGGTCTCATCATGGGGAACATTTGTGCCAAGTAATATTAAAATCCCTTCATGGATGGGAGAGTTATGGACCGGACAGGAAAAAAGCCCTGTTGACCTTTGACCTCCAATTGTGACCTTGACCTTTGAGCTAGGGGTCCGGTTTTGCACATGACACGTCGTCTCATCATGGGGAACATTTGTGCCAAGTAATATTAAAATCCCTTCATGGATGACAGAGTTATGGACCGGACACGAAATTGCGGACGGACGGACGGAATGACGGAAAAGCGCATTCCTATAGTCCCCGAAACTGGTTTTCAACCAGTAGGGGACTAATAAGGGACATCTGCTGGTGATGACCAACCTTCCTATCAACTTTCATGATCCTAGGCCCAAGCATTCTTGAGTTATCATTCCGACCGACCGACATCTATAAAACAATATACTCCTCCTTCTTCGATGGGGGGCATAAATATCAAAAGCCAACGTCCTGTGGTTTAAGACAAGAAGATTTTTAAAATTTTTTACTATATAAGTCTATGTAAAACTTGTGACCCCCGGGGCGGGGCCTCTTCACCCCAGGGGCACAATTTGAACAATCTTGATAGACGACCATAAATGATCTCACATGCAAAATATTAAGGCTCTATGCCTTGCAGTTTTGGACAAGAAGATTTTTAAAGTTCTACATGGAATTAAATTCTTTGAACAATTTTGAAAGGGGACCACCCAAGGATCATTCCTGTGAAGTTTGGTGTAATTCTGCTCAGCGGTTTTCAAGATTTTGTTAGAAAATGTTGACGGACGCACAACACACATTGAGTGGTCACAAAAGCTCACCATGAGCCTTTGGCTCAGGTGAGCTAAAAATGCTGAGCAGGTAAGCTTTAAGGACTTGACAGACAAACTGAAAGTGATCCCCTATGCTATTATAAGGAGGTGACAAAACAAACCTTTGTTCATTTCTGATCAAGCAGGGAGAAGTGTCACTTACAAAGATCAAACACATCTTTTTGGTGAACATACTGTCATTTATTACTGTATTTTTTAAACAAGAGCACCGCCTACAGGTGCCATCACTCGTCTGCGAGTGCTGGACAAAATAAGAGAGCTCAGTATAAAAAGGGACAAAATTCTATCAAAATGCAAAATAAAGTTATGGTTCTTGACCTACGTAGTCATATAATGATGATAACCAAATGTGGTAAGTTTCAAAGCTTTAGCTCTTACCGAGATAAGGCGGACCTGAACAAAAATTTTAACCAACGCCGACCATCAATTGATGACAGTAACTTTTTTCACAAATCAGACAAGCTAAAAACTGAAAGATGATAGTGACATTGAAGCAAACTAAAACATTCTTATATTCTTCACTTTATTATATATCAATGTTATAAGAAAAAGCTATTTCTGATATCGTTTTTACAATCATCTGTAGACTGTTTCATGTATGCAAGTGTAGCTCATTCTAAGATAAGAATTCATTGCCACCACTGGTTTGTTCATTGAACCATGAACTTAAGAACATGAATTCATTGTTGTCATCATTCTGAACCATTTATCTTATGTTAACAGGAATTCATTGCCATCTCCGTATTGGACCTCGAACCATTAACTTTATGAAAACATCACTTTATTGCCATCACTGTGCTGAGCCCATTTGCTTACGGAGCATAAGTCATCATCATCATCATCACTGTATTGAACTGTTTAACTTATGGAAACATGAATGCATGGCCACCACTGTACTGAACACTGAACCACAAACTTAAAATCATACAAAATGTACGAGCCTTAAGCATCACCTCTTATGAACAAAACAAATATCTAATAAAGAATACATTGAGCCATGTACAGCAAGAAACATGTATTAATTACGATCACAGTACTGAATCATTCGATGTCTGCAAACTTGAATTCACTGTACTCAATATTGAACCATGAACACAAGGAAACCTGAAATAATTATGATTACAGTACTGAATCATTTGACTTAAAGAAACTTCACTATACAAAACTTTGAATAATCACTCTGTAGAAACCAGTCTAAGGATACAGCCTTGCCATTGGTCAATATCAAGACTGAGACCAGACTCAACCAATCAGATGCTAGAGTTTTAAGACTGATTCCAAGCTTAGTTTTATCAACCTTTAAACCATATCATGGCTCTCCAGTTTTAATGTATTTTACCCAAGTGTTTGGACACTCAAAATTTGAACAAAAAAAATTGTTCATCTCATCCCTAAAATTTGGGAAACAGATCATCTTGGATATTTTCTGTTCCTAAAATTTAGGACAGTATGTAAAGCAATTATTTTACCAACAAATTGAGAAATATTTTTCAGTATATCATCAACACTTTAACACTTACACTGAACTGATTAACAAAATACGAAAAAAAACTTTACATTTGTTCAGTTCATAATTTATTAGTGTTATTATACATAAGTTACTCATTTTGAACAATTGTACATGACATGTTACATATAAGAACAAGGGTGATATGATTCTGTTTGCAACGGAGAAACAACAGCCAGTAAAAATAAAAGCTGAAAATAAAGATGTCAAAATACATAACTCTTGTGTTCTGTTTTTTTCCCCCCATCAAGGGTTGCACCAATTTTTTACAACACTTGCTCGGACATAGCATTACATTCTTTAATATCTAAACAACCGTACACATTAATTCTTTACACAATAAATGGATAACAAATATATATTTAATATATTTCATCTTGGAAACAGAAAAACTGATGCATTTGTTCCAGTTCAGAGTTTTATTCAACTATTTTTTTGTCATGTTCGTCAACATGAGCTTTAAAAGATACTTCTATTGTTATATCTATGCATATAAAAGTTTATAAATCAAAGAAACGCTTGTATGCAACAGCAGAAACCAGCTGAAATATTTTTCTTACTTTCACAATATAATTAATATAATGCAGCTTTTAATTTGAAAACAAAATGTTCAAGCTGTAACAATAAATCATTAACTGGTCTCTTGGAGGTCTCAGATGGATGAGCAAAAAGCTTAAGTTATCCCCCAAGTGATCCAAACAAAGAAAATATAGAGAAAACGGCCAGGAACCAACAAAGAAAATGTAAGGAAAACAGCTGGGAATCAACATAGAAAATATACGGAAAACAGCTGGGAACCACATGAACTGCTCGGTAGAGCCTATGTGCTTAAGCCAGTGACGCTTTAACAGGAGTTGTTTCCCTTTACATACATGTATATTTATAGAAATAAATCACTTGTGTGCTTTCTGCTGTTTTTTTTCTACAAACAATACAACTTTTAAGAATGTACCAAAGCTGTAACATTTAAATGGACATTTTTCCTGTAACAGTGATAAACCATTACAATGAACAGAACAGCATAAATGGTATATGTTACATGAAAAACAGTTCTTGATAGTACTTTTTCATATATCTTTCATTTTCTATACATTACAGTGATGAGTAGGTATTGTAATGAACAATTAGAAAACATATGAATACATACTTAAACTGAAGTTACTGTAAGAAAGCATACACATGCACCCATACAAAGTCCAATCAGACATTTTGTTCAAAGTAAATTTAAAAAAAACCCAACCTGCCCCAATCTTATCTGGTATACAAATCTGGGCAGTTTTGATGACATTTATCTTGCAAATGGTATAGTTTAACACCTTGGTTCATTGTTTACAATCTGAAATATACAACCCCAACATCTGACTGGTTAAATAAGATTTCGATTTTTTTTCGAACTTGCTTTCCAAGACTTATCTCCCCTGTTCTGTTTTATAACCATGACACACAGCTATAATAAATATCAATATTTTCCTAATTAAAATCAAAGTACGATTCAGACTGCCATGAGTCACGAAACCATTCATACACTATAAGACAGATACATAAATGTTGAACTGAAGTCAGAATGTACAAAGTGGTCACTGCAACAATGTCACAAAATAAGCAGCATTAAAATCTATATATAGACACAGAAATCTATATATAGGCATGACATCTATTAATAGACATAACATATATTTACCAGAATAATTAATAGTTTATCACATCATATATATATTTCAAACAACAGCCTTACATCTACACAATAAAAATGAAGTATCTAAAGAAAGAGAAAATAAAGAAATTTTAACAAACATTTCTGATATTCTAAGCTATTTCTTACAGGCATGAATTGCCATTTTCAAAATGCACATTAATTCAATACTTTGAAAAGGGGTAAATGACCTTCGACTTAGTATTTCTGGTCCTTATGTATCATGAAGTCCATTAAACTATATTTAAGAAAAAAATTCTGCTAAAATGGGGCCTCGAGGGGTTTTGTGCAACACAATTACCTCTGTCCTGGTAATGAACCGACGCATTCACATCAGAGTCTGCTACTAAGTTGCATGGTTGTACCATATGCTTCAATAGGATCTTTTTCATAGCAGAGTTTATGTATATATTATTTTTACCTTCAGCAACAGCATGTAGGAGTTTTCAGAGGCAAAAAACAACAATCTCCACTTATCTTATATGAATATATGACCTAAGTTTGTTTTTAAAATTATTTATAAACATACTGGCACAGTACGAAAATGTGTGCATGCATTAACAACTTGAAAGTAACTTACAAATGTATATCACTGTGTAATTATCATACGTTGGTTATCATATTGTTATAAATTGTTACCACCACTAGTAACAGACATTTCAGTTAACTAAACCAAACCTGGTACAAAACCCAGTGAATACATCGAGACAAAAAGACAGCTGCTGATATTACATCAATATTAACCGTACGATGAAAATAATCAAAGAATCCGCAGAAGTGATAACTGACCTTTTTTTATACAGAAGCTTCTTTCATTTTAGGATACAAGCAAAAAATATTAACATCATATAAATAGTATTCTTATGGAATAGCGCTAAAAATATACACATTTTTTATAAGCTTTATGAATCTACCAGAAAAAAAGACGAGGACATGTATAATCTTTCACCCTCGATATTAAAATGTCGCACATATCTTCGTTTTATAATACCCTATCAAAAGCCATCTATGTAAGTCGGCGACATTTTTAAAATTTCCCCCTCATCCACAGCATTACATCAAAAATTCTGTCCACACATGTATCCGCAATCACACAAAGTTTACGTTCAAACATTGCAACACGATTTTTTATTTGAAACGTTATTATCAGTCGGCGCAACAGTAATAGTCTGTACATTGTTACTCGGGGAATTATCGTCGTCAGGGTTGTCACGTATCTGTTTTTGTGAAACTATTTTGTATATCTCTGAAATAGAAAAGAAATTAAATTCAGAAACTTTTACCCACAATACATCAAAAAAATATTCAAAGAGACATTCAGACAATAGGCTATCATGCACAAATATACGCGTCACCCAAAAGCCCACAAAGCATAATCAAATTTTCTAAAAACAGAAATTCGACTGGTTAAAGTTTTATAACATAAAGTATATAAATTATATAATCACTCAGATCAAATTCAGTCACGCAAAATATGAAGAACCCAAAATGTCCTAGATGAAATAGTCAGAGATAAATGACCTGATAATCAAAACCAAAAACTGTAAATTTGTAGCAGCATGTTGTCCCCAATGCCAAGTACTATTGCATTTTAAGTCAATTCAACGTAATTTCTATAAGAACTTGGTTGCTTTCAATTAGGACTCTCCCTTGGGCTGTCAAAGTCTCCCGCTAAATTCAACACTCGGATAGGGTCTCAGTCACTGTTCAGGCCGCAAAGGCCGAGATCAATTGTACCCAATTAAAAGGGTTATACTCCCATTTGCCTATCCTATTAAATTCTCCATTTCTTTTTTGTATTGTTATTAACTAAAATCATTTTAAAGGGACTGGTTTTAAACAATCAATGTCATCTTTCATTTCAATTTTCAAAATAAGGTTTGCCCATTCTGGCAAGGTTAAAAATCATGACGGGCAAGTTCAAACTGGACCTGCCTTAATTGCGACGGGAACCCCAAAAACAAAGTCGGATTACACCGCAGCCAGCCAGTGAAGTTTAATTTGCAGATCAGTCAAGTATGAATTGCATAAGGTTCATGCTCGAGGTCGATGTGGCTTAACCCTAATATCCAAAAATGTCATGGTCACTTTTCAATCATCCGAAGTTTCATCATGGGAACAAGTGGTTCAATTAACGGGCCCGTGGTTTTCATTTTCGGGCCCCCGTTTAACTCTTTAAATGGATGAGACCCCATAAATCGTAGGCATCATCTTTGCATTAAATACCGTAAAGTAAATCGGTCAGTGTTTCTAAAGAGGAAAGGGTTTAAATGTTAAGCCCGTGATTCCTTCTGACTGAGAGGCGCTGATTGGGATAATTTAACAATATTAATAAAGTTTAATGTTGGCTCAAGTGGTTAGTTAGAAATAATTGTTCAATGTTACCCCTTCCTGCCATAGACAAGATAAGTGACCTAAAATCAATGGGGATTAACTATGCCCAAATTCATCATAAGTTTCAAAAATTTTCCTGAGTAAGTGTTTCTACTTATTGTTGAAATTTTCAATTTAAATCCTTTGCCTTTGACAGTACCAAAAGAACAGCACTCCACACCCTACAATCCTATCAAATTTAAGGTTCTACAAATGATTCTATGTATTTTAAAATGAAGGGCGTGACGTCGGACGGCAAATTCCAACGGTATGCTCTTGGGGGAGAAGTAATGAGTTGGACATTGCCGAGTGTTTGGACGTTAATTTGCATTTAATTCTACATGAGTTTATAAAGTACATTGTTTTTTAGGACAGAATTTTTAAAGAGAGGTCATGAACAGTAAGGCTTATTTGATCTTAATAAGGGCCCGACATGCTATAATTATATTGAAACTGTAAAAAGGTTATCTGTTATTTTGTTTTCCTACTCATTCTGTGTTTTTTTTATGTCTAAATACTTTTAAAGATGGTTTGAACACTTTATATGAAGATATATTTTCATTTCCGTGTAAATAAGGGCATTGCACTGAAGTAAAAAACTAGACGCAAGAAAACTTTAAAAGGGAAGCTGCAAAATCTGATGTTACAGCCACCCGAAATGATCCTATGGAAGCCTTCTGTGAATAAAATAAACTTCGTGATACGGTCGAGTGAGTGAATTACCAAGTGAGGTTGTGTTTTTTTCATATCTCCGAGTTTCAAGGAAAAATAATAAAGAAAATGTTATGACTATCTTTACTTGATGACTGCTCCTCCAAAGCATGCTGTTTCATTTCATAAAAGCCGATCATAAATCAGTTTTAGGTAGAAAGTAACTGTTTTGATGTAACCCTTTTTCACAGGCACTGCCCATGTTTGGAATTGGACGTGTTTTAGAAGAGATCCAAAAGGGATTAAGGGGGCAAGTTGAAATCAGTTTAGGTTGCCCAGGCGAAGTGGAATTAGAATTTTAATTCACCGAAATTGCCATTAATTGATAAATGAATAAATTTAGTGGCTAGACTGGCGTGTAAAGCTCTTGCTCATTTCAGTCAAAGTTAAAAAACCTTTTTTCCGTGAGTAATTTCACTTAACTTAAAATCAAAATCAACAATCAGTGCTTACAGTATTTTCAAAAAATTACACACACAGCTTAACCGTCATTTAGTTACACTACTGAATATATTATGACACCAAATTTGTGGAATCTAGGCAGCTGATTCAAAGGCAATGTTTTCCCTTCTTGAACATTACGGTTTTCTTTAAACTGCTGAATGACAAGAAATTAACTGTTGGGATATTAGCTGAAAAATTACAATTAAACATGAGGTTATAAAAATGTAAAAATTAGTTTTTTGATGCAATTGAATTTTCAAATGTATAACAAAGTTTGTTGAGTCCTAATGAATTGATGTATACTATAATAGATATACAGTTTCTGTTATGTTTTTTTTTAGTGTCATTTTTTTTAAAATTTATTAATACGGCCATTTTTTAACCAAAATATTATATATCCGGGATACGATATAAGGTTTCATGTTTAACAAAGTATTACAGGATATCCGAAGACATTTACAGGACTGGCAGATCTGAATGTAGGAGTTTACTTGAAATTAACCTTATTTAAACCTTTTGATGAAAAAAAGTTTGATGTTAGTTATCGCCAAACATGAGGCGATTACTTTCTGACTTTCACGAAAAACTAATAAGAAAATTAAACTATTTTATGTTTGCCACGCAATCTGTTTCATTTCTGAAAATCGAAATTAAAATCATTTTTCAGTATAAAGTAATAACTAAACAAAGCCAGTAAGGCCGACTTCTTCGAATTTATCGTTTAAAGAAAATCCAGCAAGTTTATGAATCTACGATGGGTGTAGTTCATTGTGGGATTGCTGATCGGGCAAGTTAACCGAAATCCAGACACTCAGATTTATGTTTTTAAAAGGTTTTAGTGGTGCGTTCTGTAATTTTATTGCTCATTTTTTAGACCAGCAAAAATTAACGCGTTATTTGCTTATTTCTAAACGTAATATAAACCAATACGATCTACGGAGTCTGGAACTATATATTGTCTTTCGGTGGATATTACCCAAGTTTGTAAGCCTGCGCATTCTGTAAATATATTTTGCAAGGAGTTAACATTCGGAATTCTAACCAATGTTTCATAAAATGACAATTATGTTTTGGTCATGAAACAAACACAATTCTTTTTTAAAAATGCCGTGAACTAGTTTCAAACTTTGTATTAAGGAAAAATACATCTTAATATTGTATTTAAAATCAGGATAGCAAGGTACTCGTCAATTAGGAATTTTCACCAGCTGTATAATAAACTAGAGCTATCACTAAAGGTGATGAATGTCCCCCCCGCATGCACTGACACAGTACATTGCAATTTGACGCACACAAGATTGCATAATTATGTGGACTGTATGTTATAGACTGTATGTATACAGTATAGTAACAAAAAACAAAGTCCCATAACTATGCAGAATATTATCTAAAAGAATGTAACATGCACCATGCACAACTAGGGTTGGTACTGATCACTTGTGTGAAGTTTCATTAAATTGTGTGTAAGGGTTTGGTAGATTAGGCACGCACAAGATTGCATATGCAGACTGTATGTACATAGTATGTTAACAAGAAACAAAGTCCCATAACTCTGCAATTTTTGTTGCTGAAAGAACCTAACATGCCCCATGCACAACTACTGTTGTTACTGATCACTTGTGTTAAGTTTCATTAAATTGTGTCAAGGGGATGAGGAGAGATGGTGCGCACAAGATTGTGTCTATGTATATAGTATAGTAACAAAAAAACAAAAGTCCCATAACTCTAAAAAATTTTTTTCTGAAAGAACCTAACATGCCCCATGCACAACTACTGTTGTTACTGATCACTTGTGTGAAGTTTCATTAAATTGTGTCAAGGGGATGAGGAGAGATGGTGCGCACAAGATTGTGTCTATGTATATAGTATAGTAACAAAAAAACAAAAGTCCCATAACTCTGCAATTTTTTTTTCTAAAAGAACCTAACATGCCCCATGCACAACTACTGTTGGTACTGATCACTTGTGTGAAGTTTCATTAAATTGTGTCAAGGGGATGAGGAGAGATGGTGCGCACAAGATTGTGTCTATGTATATAGTACAGTAACAAAAAAACAAAGTCCCATAACTCTGCAAATTTTTTTTCTAAAAGAACCTAACATGCCTCATGCACAACTACTGTTGGTACTAATCACTTGTGTGAAGTTTCATTAAATTCTGTCAAGGGGATAAGGAGAGATGGTGTGCACAAGATTGCGTCTACGGACAGACAGACAGACAACCTGAAATCAGTATACCCCCCCTTACAACTTTGTTGTCGGGGGGTACAATAACCTTACTGTTTGAAATACGAGGTAAAATTCATTCAAAACAGATGTACACAGCTCCAGTATGACAAAATCTTAATTCTGGGCCCCTTTTCATCCGCTTTTGAAAATAAGACTAAGAGCTGAGCAAAAATAATTTTTATACATGTCCAAGTCTCAAAATTTATACAATCATACACAGGTCCAAAATAACAAATTCATAACCCTGGCCACTTTTAATAAACTGTTTAAAGTGTGAGATTTTAAGCTTAAATTTCAGACTTAAATAATTGACAAGCATGTGCCCAGATGTTCTGGTGTGCACATAATGGACTAATACCTGGATCTGATTCTCTTTACCTATTGTCAGTATTGAGCTACATTTCTACTGAAACACATCAAAAGATAAAGTGCTAACCTGCATAAGCCTTTGCCTCGTCTGTGGGAACTGCACGTAGATGTCGAAGATCACTCTTGTTGCCCACCAACATTATCACAATATTATTGTCTGCATGGTCGCGTAATTCCTTCAACCAGCGTTCTACATTTTCATATGTTAAATGTTTAGCGATATCGTAGACTAGCAATGCACCCACTGCACCTCTGTAATATCTGTAAGACAAGATAAACGATGATGCAAATACACCCACTTTGTCAGTGATTCTGGATTCACAGACCTTGTCTCCAAAATACACAGAATCTGCCTGAGTATGTCTTAATAGCCGAAAAGGTACACAACTATCCCACGAGGTTGCAAGTTTGATCCCTGGGTCATATAAACATAGAAAGTGAAGATTTGAAGGGATATATCAAGTATGGTCTCCCTATTCACATCAGGTTCATTTAGAAATCTGGTCCATTAGTCATCAGGGTTTGACACTAATGGGACCCCATGGAGTCCCGAGGATCTCCGATATTTATGAGAACTCCCATGTAGTTTTTTTTTACTGCAGGAAAAGTAGCCTCAGCTTTAGACAGCTATAGCAGGGGGAAATCCTCGTGCCCTTGTACTTAATGAAACCACTGAGACATTTTTTTATATTTCAATTAATTTTAAGTCTTATTTACATAGAGACATGGGGGAATATCACATAAATTTTCTCCTGAGTAATTATTTACAAACTATAAATAAAGAGTAACCTTTTAAAACTTAAAGAAATCCCAAAACAAAAAATATGTTTATATTTGCTTAGTATATGCTTAAAGACCAAATGCCAATATCTTTATTCTATTATACTTACGCACTAGTGATAGCCCTGTATCGTTCTTGACCTGCTGTGTCCCAAATTTGTGCTTTAATTGTTTTACCATCAACTTGTATACTCCTGAAAAATATACATTATTCATGACATTATCTTATAAACTGAAAACATTTATTACTCAAACATCTTCATAGAGAATATTTTAACATATATACTGCAAGACCAATCGCCTAAATTGTTCAACTCTTATCTTTTAACCATAGAGAAAACCAGTACTTGTGTACAGTCAAACTTTGTTCGCTCGGATAATTCTAGCACCACTCTTTGCTTGAAATCATCACATCCCGGAAAGATCAGTGTATCTTGTATATTTTCAATGGCTCAAAATGCCGATAACTTGAAAAAAATTGATGGTCCCTTCGAGTTTGATCAAACGAAACAGTTAAGATATTTTTCTCCTTCCTGGAGAGGTAAGTTTTCTGATTTCATACCAGAATTTTAAATTACAATTTCTGCATGACTGACAATTTAGAATTGCACATAAAGTGTGAAGCCACTGAAAACATCAGCTTTGTATAGCAGTATTTTCTAATTAATAAATATTGCCTAACACTGAAACCTGTCAGGGTTATCAGAGCTGCCTATTTTCCGGAACTCCCCTTGTTTTACAGTCACATCTATAACACTCTTAATTCTATAATTTTATAACTCCAGCAAGAACACTGGTATAAATCAATTCACAATTTTTTCCACATACTTAATTTGTCAAGACTACCGGTATTAATATATATGTAAACCTCAACATTAGAAACCCAAGGTAATGTGTTCAATTAAGTCATTACTTATCCAACTTCTTTTGAAAAGTAACATTGTATTAAAAATACCACTTTTACTATAAGCAAATTTATTCCTCCAAAAGGCACCCAACACAATCCCCCTAAATAGGAAAAAAAGTCATTGCCATTGTTTCAAAAACCTTTAATTTAGTAACAACTTGCTCCCCCCCCCCACAATTTTACCGAAACAAGTACTAATCAAAAACGCAAATTCATGCCCATGGGTGTATGAACAAAGATGTTGTTTTCACAGGTTTCAAGTTTTATGGTAAATATCACATGAAGGTCAAGGTCATCTTTATATAGGTCAGTTTGTAGATTGTTGAGTGTATGAACTAAATCAGGTCATCAATGTGGACTGTAGGCAATTTGGTTCATACAGACAGACAGGTGGACAAACGGACGGACAGTTCAGTAGCTATATGCCCGGGGCATAAAACTCATGTTCCATGCACTCACAAAATGATAACTTCATCAAAGTAATATGTATGTCAAAAACTTGACTGATCACCTTATTGGTGAATGATGATGCTGGCATCTTCTAACCAGGTCAATATTTAATCATCACACCTATATTTACCTGGCCATCACAAAAATATGAGCATTATCTATAATCTTACACAAAGTGAGACATACATGTATAATGTATTGAATTCATTATAGATAGATGTCACAAAAATCTTGTTATCTCTCAAATTACCATAATGGTTTTGATAACACAACAACGCAGAGTGTTATAAATCAATATACATTTTCAGCCATGAATAGATAATGCACAAAAAACACCACTTTCTCATACATCTAAAATTGGCTTTCACAAAATTAATACGACTTTTTTTCTTTCAAATTTTCAGACAGTATTGGTAAACGTTAATTTTAGAAGGAGTAAAAAAGACAAATTGTATACACCAAAAATACTGATGAAAAACTATTGTTTATCCAATTCAATAAGTGTTTGTCCAACACAACCACTTTCCCCCAAAGGCTTACCTTGTAGCAAACTCGACACCAATTGTACTCTTACTTTCCAAGTTGAATTCATTTCTAGTAAATCTTGACAGAAGATTGGATTTTCCTACACCACTGTCTCCAATCAGCACAACTGAAATTTACAATAAAATCAATTATCATAAAATTTGTTTTAACAAGGCCTGTACTCATCAACGTTTGTAGTCTGAAACTAGACTTTTTCACTTTCTTGGTTTAAAAGCCTAAATTTTCTTTCTATTCTGCTTCAATAACAATATAATTTTGCATGAATGTACTTTCCATAGTCTATAATTAGGTCAGCAAAATTTTGCTTTATGCAAAGTTAAGGTAAAATGAATATTTGTCATTCTTATGACTAAATTTCAGACTTTAGCCAATGAATATGGACCCAGAATTCTACTGAAACTATAGCCCTAGAAATCTGGTAAGCAGTGACCATAAAATACCAAAGACAGACAAAATTTGTTCTTGGGTCTTGCATTGTTTACCCTGGATCCCTCCCAATATTATTTTTGGGCTTTCAAAGTGTTCCTGAAAAAAAACATTCAATGACCACTTTTTGTTTAAACAGCCAATAACTTTTTACAGCTAAATATGCTATGAAAACATAAGGACTAAGGTAGGTTTATGGACATTTCGTAAGTCTTTTCTCAGGTGGTAACAATGCTTTTAAAACAGCAAACTATGGCAAGGCACACATTGGCACAAAAATACTGATATCTGTATACAGTATGGTTTCTGGTTAATTTCAGTAACAGAACTGCCGACTACAGTTGAAAACTGCTCAGTACTGAATTATCTGGGATGACTTGGGCAATTCATGTACTGATCAGACAATTATGCATTATACATTTTAAAGATAGTAGTCCGAATAACAGGACCTTTCGGAACAGCGTTACTTTTGACTGTCACTGTCCAATCATCCTGATGGAGGGAAGTAATTGTTAAAAGTTCAGATCATAAAATCAGCCATCCTGAATAATTTTAGACAAATGAGTAAGGCTAACAGAAACCAGCTGTATCTGACAGCATGTAAAAGAATTTTATATTATTACATTATTTTTTATATTTACAAAAAATTTCAAAAATACAGATATCATAACATATTCACTTTTACAAATGTTATTTTATTAGATATTTGAAATAACATCCACAGATGCTAGTCAAATAGGATCATGTTTCTATGAAACTATGAACAGTAACCAGACACCTTAAGACATAAAAACAATTTGTTACCTAAATTTCTTCCTTATAAACTGCGTAAAAAGAATGTTATCTCATCAAACATGTACTACAGTAACTTCCTTCATAAAAACATGCTTTGCTAGAAGACAGTAAAAAGACAATATCAAGACAAAAAAAAAAAAAACCCCAAAAAACCCAGATCAGCAAGTTGTTCAGGTCCAAATTCTTTCACAGGTCTTCTGTTTGAAATACATCTACAAGTCCATGTATTAACCTTTAGCATGCTAGATAAATTGTCGTCATCTGCTGGAAATGTCGTCTGCTTAAATTGTAAAGTTCATTCAATTTGCTCCAAAATTGGAAGAAATATTGTCAGAGTAACAAACAGCTTGGAACCTAATCAAACGCCGATTTAATCGGCGTCTGATCTGGTTCCAAGCTGTTTGCAAAGGCTGTTAAATCCCCCTGCAGCAGGCTAAGGGTTAATCAGCATTCTGGTTTCAATTTGGATGAAAGTTCTTATCAAATAAGTTGTTTTTAATGACAGTATGTAAAAATATTTTACTAATGAACATAAGCAATAATCACCTTTAAAGATAAATGCGTACTCATCGTCACAGTAATGGCTGACCATGCCGTTGTGTGTACATTTACTTGCCTCATATACAGACATAGTTATACTGAATATCAAACAGTAATTCCAAACAGCACCAAACTTATAACACAATACTTCACTCCAGAAAAACAAATTTATCACTGAAGTAAGTTCACGAACGGTATTTTTACGAAGATAAAAATTTATTCAGCATAAAGTATTACATTGCCTCTGGCTAGTCAACACTTATTTGTGAAATGTTATGATCAAAATACAAGTAGCATTTAACATATATTGAAGTAAACATTCAAATCAAAACCCTTATATACAAAAACCAAGGATGTACATGTAAAATATGTCGATATAAAGTGACATAGATCTATAACTTTTTATCATGACTAATTCAAAACAAGTGACTAATTTTAAAATTTTATAGTACTATTTCAGTCAATTTAAGTAACTTTGGCACTTTCATTGGCTTATTTCAATCAGCTGTTTTCTTATCAGTACAGTCCGCAATGAGTCATCCCTTGTTTACAAATTTAAATGCCAGCCTGGAACTGTACAACACAACATGGTTCATATCTAAAAATAAAACCTACACATAAAATTGGTATTGAGGTCATGATAAACTGGACAGTCCCTTCATGAGATTTAGAATATGTTTGCAATAGAACTTTAAAAATTACATTTAAAACATTATATATATCATTACATAAATTACATTTAAAACATTATATTTTCAACATAATTTTGCCTTCATGAGAAAACTGCAGTGATAAAGAGCACATCATATAATAATAATTATAATTTGGATGAATACTGCCTAAAGTCCATACCAGTTGGTAAAACACAAGCTTTCTTAAATCACTGTATGGTGTCACTAAATGGTTATCCCAACATAAGAATGTCAGAAATACCCTACTGTGCTTGCAACCACTACAAAAGGTAAGTTTTGAAAGTGATCTATACACTTTCATAGGTTAGTGTGAATTCCTGGACATTTCAGAGTCCTATTGACTCATTCTGTTTTTGCTGTAAAAGTGTTTGAAATAACTGCCAGACACTGACAGTAACATGAAGCGTAGAACCCTCTAAATGACTCATCTGTCAAATACGTAATTGTTTTTGACAGATCCCAAACTACCCCAAAAATGACCCCTCCCAGATTTTGTTTTATTTGAAACGAATTCAAATTTAAGAGATAAAACAAGAAGTAACTAAATAAAATAAAACGAACGCGTGTCATATAATGTTTGAAGCGGGACATACCTTTAAACAGATAGTCATATTCATCATCTTTAGTACCCATTTTCCTTCTCTTCCGGGAAAGTTGTCAACAGACAGATGACGGTTGGGTTAAATTTTTCCCAAAGTACCCACAAAATAACAGTAGTAATCGATGTATTGATGATAGATGATGTCTGCTGGTTTGTCTTGAGCAAATATTCTTTTCCGATGGCACTGATTTTTGCAGATATTGCTATGTTTTTCGAGCAAATAGGCTCAAAATAAACAAGATGGCGGATCTAAACGCCCCTCTGAGGTGATTTGTGTGACGTCACTTGATTGCAATTTGTCAAGCGCCTGTCGACAAAAAATGATCAGTCAAAATAATTTGCAAAATATTTCTGTGCATTTCTTTGTCTTCAACTGAATAAAAATCGTGCAAACCTCGAAGCAGGTATTGTTTAATCTCAACATATTTGAGTTCAGACCTAATTTTGTGCTATGTTCAGTATTGTGGGTGGGGTATTATTGATCATAGATCAGTTAATTAGAAAACAGTTTCATTCTACAATAACTGATAAACTTAAACATATATTGAAATAGTGGAGGTTTTATCAGTGTGACAACCTGTGCCAGAAACAGTGATGTCCCATGCCTGCCCGTGCCAGAAATAGAGGTGGTTCTACCAGTGTACCTGCCCGTACCAGAAATAGTGGTGGTTCTACCATCTACATCTACATTGTACGTTATACTGTCATCTTTGACCATGATATAATGGTGCGCAAGAAAAAGAAAAGAGAAAAGCATACCAGTCTACCTGCCTGTACCAGAAATAGTGGTGGTTCTACCAGTGTCTGGCCATGCAGTGCCAGAAATAGTGGTTTTGTCAGTGTGCCAACCTGTGCCAGAAACTGATGGTCCCATGCCTGCCCATGCCAGAAATAATGGTGGTTTTGCCATTGGCATTAATTGTGCCTTCCTCTGCCAATTTACCAAGTGCGTCAATGCTCCAGATCTCTTGAGTGGGCCCTGGCTACATGTACTTTATCTGGAAGAAGAAGAAGAAGATATAGTGGTGGTTCTATCAATGTGCCTTCCTTAGCCAAAAAAACTGGTCGTTTTATCAGTGTACATGCATTCCTGTGCCAGAAATAGTGGCGGTTCTATCAATGTGCCTTCCTGTGCCAGAAATAGTGGTGGTTCTATCAATATGCCTTCCTGTGCCAGAAATAGTGGTGGTTCTATCAGTGTGCCTTCCTGTGCCAGAAATAGTGGTGGTTTTATCAGCATGTCTTCCTGTGCCACAAATAGTGGTGGTTTTATCGGTGTACCCACTCATGCAAGAAATAATATCCATTTAACAGGAAGAAAGTCATCATTTGTCTGAAATGTGTAGGTAATTTTTTGTCCTGCCTGGTATGTTCAAACAAATTTATGCAAGTTTAAATATTTTGTCTGATACAGGAACTTCATGATGAGAAGCAAAGAAACCTTACAGAAGATTAGAGAGTCACCTGCCTATAGATCCATGTACAGAGAAATCATCAGAACTCAGATACAAACACTGGTAAATCTTTGACTTCCTTTTCTTTTGTTTCTTTACAGAAACAGACGCTGCCCTTGTGTGGCGACTCGTCTTGAAGAACGTTAGTCATTTTAATTGGGTTATCTGTGGCTACTATAAATGAGCCGCGCCATGATAAAACCAACATAGTGGTGAAAATCTGTTTAAAGGAAATTTAGATTCTTTTTTCATGAAATGGGTTCATGCTAAAGATCATTTCATTTACTTGAAGTTTATTAAAACGTCTGGTTCATACATTTTAGGTGAAATTTTTTTTCTTTCAGAAATCCATAAAATGTAGGTTCTCAGTGTGTACCAGTTCTACAAACATACTGACATGTGAATTTTGTAAGATATCCTAACGAATAACCATATTGTGCAGAATTGAATCAGTCGTTGCAACACTTTTTAAAAAAAATATCAAACACCTGTTTTCACTCACCTGTCATTCTTTCTGTGCCAAAATTGGTTGAAATGAACATTTTGAAAATTTTCTCCCAAACTGTTGGTGAGTGACTTTAAGAAGTCAGAGGATATTTGTTTATTTTCAGTGTAAAATTGAAATACCGGTACTGGACCCAGTTGTTTCGAAACTTTAACAAGGGATTAAGCTAACAGTTGATTAACTTTCAGAGTTATATTTTGACATTTTAGAAAACTTAGAAAAACAAATTTGTCAGTTAAGGATTTTTGACACTAAAATGTCTTTACAGTAAAATTAAAACATCATACTAGTGTTTCCCACCAAGTCTATTATGTTGAATCAAAATTTAACAGGCGGTTAGTTTAAAGTTTCGAACAACTGGGCCTGATGTTCAATATCTAATTAATATACTTCATATATATAAAAAGTGTTTTACAAAAGTCTTTTCTGCTTGTAGATAGATCAATTAGCCAACACTGGAGAAGAAAGTGTATTACTAACAGCTCGTGTTGTGGAAAACGATGCCACAGAAAATAATACAGTCGGTACTGAGCTTGGTCGGGAATTTCTTAATCAGGGAGATGTTTTGTGTATGTTTAAAGAATTTTGTGTAAAGAGTAAGTAATTATTGAAGTGTTGGCTTAAATATGTGAGAATTATGAACAGTTTTTATAAGAAATATGCAGAAAATCTATCAATAGTTAGTCACGCAGTAAAATTTTTGATGTCAAATACTATGAGGTCATTTATTTTAGGCTATCATTAAAAAACATTTGTTTGCGGTAACACGACCTACCCGTTAAAATTGCTGCCATTGAATGTTTTATATGCCCCCGAAGGGAGCATATTAGTTTTCAACTGTCCGTCCGTTAGTTCGTCACAATGTTAACTTTTTGCGTTAACTTTTTGCATGAAGGCACTTTACTCGCCAACCACTGCACCCAGGACCTTCAAGCTTCACATGCTGATAGTACTTATTGAGTACATGACCCCTACTGACTTTGGGGTCACCAGGTCAAAGGTCAAGGTCACCAGACCAAAGGTCAAGGCACTGCAGGGGCATTTGTCACCATTAGTGACAGCTTTGTTTCTGGATATTCTGATGATTTATGCAAAATAAATTCCCTACCTACCAACTCACACAAGAAAATTTGGGTCGCATTACCGCAAATAAAATGTTTGACTTATGGCCTTAGCGGATATGAAATTTCATGACTTTGGTCAAAATGGCTCTTTTGTTTATATCGTTGTCTTGGTTGGCTTTTAAATCAGAAATGAGTGTCTTTCTTGTCCCATTCTCCATTGCTTTGTCTTTGTATGTCAGATTTGGAGGATAATGCCAGATAAAGTAGATGCTCCAAGTACATTAACTTTCCCCTGGATCTTCATGTGCAGAGCGTAAAGCTTTTATGTGGGACATTAATTTTGAGTCATGTCTGGAGGACTGTGAATCACTGTATACAGAAAGTCCTGCCTAAGTCTGGATTTGAACCAGCATACGTCTTGTTAATGGAGCCAGTACAGCCATTATTTCTTTTTTTTCCTTTTGATTTCTTTAAATTTGATTTTACAGATAGTAAAGATAAAACACCAGTCTCACAAAGTGCAGGCTCAGTAAAACAGAACGTTAACCAGCCTCGCAAAAGAAAATTCCTTGAAATGAATGGTGAAGATACGTGTGGGGATGAAAGGTTCGTATAAGTCTTGTTGATATATAAGTGTTCAGTATGTATGTTAGAAAACATGTCTATACTGGAACAACTGATTGATATCTTAAACTTCAACAGAACTTTATTTAGGAAGAAAAGTGTAGATTACTGACTTAAATATAGGTTAATTCATTACTGTAAGAACTTAATTCCAGCTTAGATGAAATTATTATCACTAACTCTATCTTTTATCATATTTAGGAAAGTGGCAAAATCAACTTTTTCACTCAATTTCTGTATAAATTGGTAATTTAGAAATATTTTTTTCCATGTATTTAGTTCAGAGACAGAGCAGACAACAGCGTATTTGGAACCCAAGAGGTCAAGGTCACTCACACCATCACTGAAATTAGTTACTGAAGGAAAAAGTATGGAGGATAAAAGTAACATCCCGGGTATGGTTAAGTTATGAGAAAGTGTGAGAAGTCTGACTTCAAAATATTCGTATGTGATGAAAAAATAACGGAGCAAGAACTTATGACAAAAATGTTGGAGGTTAAAATAAATATATTGTAGTTTAAAGGACTATACAATATAGAGGCAGTATTTACTGATTCTGACTGAAGCTTAATCTTTGTTTACTTTTGATTATTTTTTAATATCGTCAGATATAAAGAATATGGGGGCTATGTTGAAGTCACGCAAGTCTGTCATTCAGTCGGTCCATCCATCTGGTCATCTTGTCTGCTCTATTTGAAGATTTTCATAGAACTAGCATCAGTTTTTAACCTCTACAAGATGCAGAGCGCACAACCAAGGTCACTAAGTCCAAGGCCAAGGTCACACTTGGAGGTCAAACAGCTTTAATTCCTGTCTCCCTTATATTGTTTAACCCTTACCCTGCTATATTTCTATAATGGACTGGTCCATCTTTCAACTTGGACACTACCATTTATTATTCAAAGGGGTTTACACTGAAAATTTACTGACTGAATAGCAAACAGTGCAGACCATGATCAGACTGCACGGATGTGCAGGCTGATCTTGGTCTGCACTGGACGCAAAGGCAGAATCATCTGCCGCCAGCAGGCTAAGGTTTAAACAGCTTGGAAGATTTTCATAAAATTTACATCAACATCACTAAGATGTCATGCAGTTGGCAAAACCCAGGTCACAAGGTCCAAGGTTAAGGCCAAAGGTTAAGTTCAAAGGTCATATAGCAAAAAAATTGGTGTCTGTACAAGCTTTTCATGAAACTAACATCAGTCATATGCCTGATTAAGTTGATGTGCAGAGCGCACAACCTTGGTCAATAAGCCCAAAGTTAAAGTCACACTTGAAGGACAAAGGTCAAGTAGTGTAATTTCATGTCTGTTCTGTATCATCTAAACTGCTTGAAGAATTTTCATCAGTTGTTTAGCTAATTTATAACAAGTACAGCATGTGATCCAATCAAAAGTTTAGGGTCATAGTCACAAGATCAAATACTGTGAAATCATTAATATTCGTGGGGGACTAATTTTCGTGGATTTCGTTGTTGAATCGATCCACAAAATTTAATCCCAATGAAGAAGTAAAATTCCCATTCATTTTATGTTCATTGTATGATTTTTATGCCCCCGAAGGGAGGCATATAGTTTTTGAACCGTCTGTCTGTCTGTCGGTCTGTCCGCAATTTTCGTGTCCGGTCCATATCTTTGTCATCGATGGATGGATTTTCAAATAACTTGGCATGAATGTGTACCACAGTAAGACGACGTGCAGTGCGCAAGACCAAGGTCCGTAGCTCAAAGGTCATGGTCACACTTAGACGTTAAAGGATAGTGCATTGATGGGCATGTCCGGTCCATATCTTTGTCATCGATGGATGGATTTTCAAATAACTTGGCATGAATGTGTACCACAGTAAGACGACGTGCAGTGCGCAAGACCCAGGTCCGTAGCTCAAAGGTCAAGGTCACACTTAGACGTTAAAGGATAGTGCATTGATGGGCGTGTCCGGTCCATATCTTTGTCATCGATGGATGGATTTTCAAATAACTTGGCATTAATGTGTACCACAGTAAGACGACGTGTCCTGTGCAAGACCCAGGTTCGTAGCTCAAAGGTCAAGGTCACACTTAGATGTTAAAGGATAGTGCATTGATGGGCGTGTCCGGTCCATATCTTTGTCATCGATGGATGGATTTTCAAATAACTTGGCATGAATGTGTACCACAATAAGACGACGTGTCACACGCAAGACCCAGGTCCGTAGCTCAAAGGTCAAGGTCACACTTAGACGTTAAAGATCATTTTTCATGATAGTGCATTGATGGGCATGTCCGGTCCATATCTTTGTCATTCATGCATGGATTTTAAAATAACTATGCATGAATGTGTGACACAGTAAGACGATGTGTCGCGCGCAAGACCCAGCTCCGTAGGTCAAAGGTCCTAAACTCTAAAATCGGCCATAACTATTCATTCAAAGTGCCATCGGGGGCATGTGTTATCCTATGGAGACAGCTCTTGTTTAAAGTTGAAATCCACAAATTCATATCTCCATGAAATTGCCGCTTTGACCAAAACCACGAAAATTTCATGCCCATGAAATTAAATGATTTTACAGTAACTTAAATTTATTCCCACTCCATATATTTTAATTCTAGATTTTTCACTTCATTCAGAGTGTACAGACCAGCTTGGTACTAGGTCCAAGGTCAGAGTCACATTTGTGGGTAAAAAGTCCTGATCACAACATTTTACTTTCCTTGTTTCAAAGCAGCATCTGGAGGCATTAACTACCTCTATTGACCATTTTAGTTTTTATTGGGGACTAACATTCAGGAATTTGTGGTTGCATTTGATCTTCAAAGGTTGAAATCTACACATGTATATCTCTTTGAAATAGAGGTTTAACCACTGACCATTAATTAAATTATTTCATTGTATTTATCTCCCTTTTTTCAGCTGTGTTTGTACCAAAGGGATACAGTAAATGCAGTTTATGTAACTATATGTCCAAATTCAAGGCAAATGTTACACGCCACGAGAGAGGTGTACACAGGATCAACCTAGAAGGTGCTGCCATGGTTACGGCACATTATATATGCGGTCTCTGTGATTACAAGTCAACATACAGATCTAATCTGATGAGACATGAGAAAAGTATACACAAGGTAAGAATATTCTGCAATGAAAAACTGATCCTGCACCTTTAGTTAAAGGGGAACATGCAACAATTGACAATACATCTTTTGAGAAAGGGCTTAATAAAACATGAAAAGTGGTGAAAAAGTAGTGAAAATTGGACTACAAATGAAAACGATTTATGACAATCTAAATGTTATCAATTTATTGAAATTGTAGCCATTTTGTGCACAGTGATGTCATAGTTCCATTTATATGCATTACTTAATGTTGTTAAAGATTGTTCAACAACAAAACAAAATTTTTTAGATATTTCTTAAGAAGGCTTTAAAACATAATTACTGACAAACAACAGTCGAGATTGCCTTAGGGACTCTCTGAATTTAATGACTCCCTGTCTCATGTGACCCTTGTCAAGTCTGTCAGATGTAAAATGCTATAAAATGAGTCCGTATTAAGCGACTCCCTGTCTAACATGACAAGCGACCTTCATTTTTCGGTCAAATTTGCTTCAATTCGTCTTAATAAGCGACTTTATTCGTACAGGTTTGCCGATTTTTGGGCCGAATTCAACTGCACTGGGTTGGTTTAAAATTCAGAAATTATTTAAAAGTCCATCACAAAATAGTTTTAAAAGTTTGATTTCGACCTGGCAATTTACAGTTTGTCTAATGACCATCTAATTATGTCATTGTTTAGTGTCAAACAATCTCGTAATCCCCTTTTGTGTATGAAGACAATAGACCAAGGTGTAATCAATTAGTGATAAGTTTACACATCAACATGTTTGGGTACTGCAAGGGCCCGGCATGGGCGATCTTTCAGGCCTGTATATGTAAGTGGGTTGGGTATCAGAGGACCGTTTGTGACTGTATTAAGTGACTCCCTGCCATATGTGACTTTATTTCGTCTGTCCCATCGACGGTCACATGTGACAGGCTTGACTGTATATGTTATAGAAACACATGAAATTTGCTGTTTTTACTACTTTTTACGATGAAAATCGAAAAGCGTTTGTAACACTTTACTCCAGGTAAACTGTCTCGATTATAAATATCTATATTTTGAAGTCATAATATACTAAATCCACTAAAGCCCTATTGGTTACGAGGACAGGGTCATCTCTTTTTTAGTCCCCTACTGGTTGAAAACCAGTTTTGGGGACTATAGGAATGCTCTTTTCCGTCATTCCGTCTTTCCGTCATTCCGTCTTTCCGTCATTCCGTCATTCTGTCATTCCGTCATTCCGTCATTCCGTCCGTCCGCAATTTCGTGTCCGGTCCATAACTCTGTCATCCATGAAGGGATTTTAATATTACTTGGCACAAATGTTCCCCATGATGAGACGACGTGTCATGCGCAAAACCCAGACCCCTAGCTCAAAGGTCAAGGTCACAATAGGAGGTCAAAGGTCAACAGGGCTTTTTTCCTGTCCGGGTCCACAACTCTCCCATCCTTGAAGGGATTTTAGTATTACTTGGCACAAATGTTCCCCATGATGAGATGATGTGTCGTGCGCAAATCCCGGACCCCTAGCTCAAAGGTCAAGGTCACAATTGGAGGTCAAAGGTCAACAGGGCTTTTTTCCTGTCCGGTCCATAACTCTCCCATCCATGAAGAGATTTTAATATTACTTGGCACAAATGTTCCCCATGAGGAGATGACGTGTCATGCGCAAAACCTGGACCCCTAGCTTAAAGGTCAAGGTCACAATTGGAGGTCAAAGGTCAACAAGGCTTTTTTCCTGTCCGGTCCATAACTCTCCATCTATGAAGGGATTTTAATATTACTTGGCACAAATGTACCTCATAATAAGACGATGTGTCATGCACCAACTTTCAGACCCCTAGCTCAAAGGTCAAGGTCACACTTAGCAGTCAAATGTTAACATAGCATGAACAGGGTCTGTTTCGTGTCCGGTCCATAACTCTGACATTCATTAAGGGATTTTAATATTACTTAGCACAAGTGTTCCCCATGATAAGACGACGTGTCATGCGCAAATCCCGGACCCCAAGCGCAAAGGTCAAGGTCACAATTGGGGGTCAAAGGTCAACAGAGTTTTTTTCCTGTCCCGTCCTTAACTCTGCCATCCATGAAGGGATTTTAATATTACTTGGCACAAATGTTTCCCATGATGAGACGACGTGTCATGCGCAACACCCAGTACCCTAGCTTAAAGGTCAAGGTCACACTTTGAGATCAAAGGTCAAGAGGATTTTTTTCCTGTCCGGTCTATAACTTTGTCATGCAAAGCAGGATTTAGATATCAGTTGGCACAAATATTCCCTGGATGAGACAACATGTCATGCGCAAGAACCAGGTCCCTAGGTCTAAGGTCAAGGTCATATTTAGAGGTCAAAGGTCAAATTCAAGAATGACTTTGTACGGAACATTTTTTCTTCATGCATGGAGGGATTTTGATGTAACTTGGACCAAATGTTCACCACCATGAGGCACCCTTGTTTTTAGAATTACGTCCCTTTGTTTTTACTATAAATAGATTTTATTGTAACTTTTTTATTACTGGCGGTAGAGAAAAATCGAGACCATTTTTCTGTGGTACAGCATGCATGTTACATCCAATTTTTAGGTGTATTTTGACCTATCTCTACCTGGTAAAGAGTTTCTTGTGGACTTATATTATTATTTTTTTTTTTTTTTTTTTTTTTTTTTTTTTTAAAGATTAATTTCCCTTTGTTGTTACTATAAATAACTTACATGATAACATTTTTATAATCAGCCAAAAAAATTCAATATGAAAACAACTGTGGGTTTTTA
This sequence comes from Mercenaria mercenaria, assembly GCF_021730395.1. Lineage (NCBI taxonomy): Eukaryota > Metazoa > Mollusca > Bivalvia > Venerida > Veneridae > Mercenaria > Mercenaria mercenaria. Next base: position 33,263,385 of record NC_069379.1, read on the forward strand.
TATATGCACATTTTAATCCAAGTGTGTTGTTATAATGTTATAACATATTGTATATGTAGTACAATATTGTTTATACATCATTGACAGATATCAGTTCATTATGTTATACTGCAGTAGAAAAAATTAGGTGCCTTCCAGTAGGGGACTTTGTATTGCATGGCAATACTTCATTCACTTGTTTTTCTTGATTTGGAATTTTTGAAATATTTTAGAAACAAACTCATAATATGACCAAACTTCAATTTGAAAGAAAGATTATTTTTAGCCAGATCTGGAGGTCAGTGCCTTTAAATTCAGACAGTGTACTCAGTATTCCTCTTAGATTAATGTATTTGAAATACAATGCATTGTTAGAAATTAGTTTAAGTACCAGAAAAGAGGTTTTACTACAAGCTTGCAGCTTAATCCTCAATCCTGTTTAATGTATGTAATCTTGTAAATTCTTGTCTTTGCTGACCTTTTGCTTGTGCTTACATTTCCCGGGGGATTCTCGACATTTTACAACACAATATGAACATGTGTTAAAGCTATTATATAAAAAAAGATAAACTAATAAATTATCCCTCAACGTCATTAAATTTCCATGTAACACGCGGGAATGCCTGAGTCGTTTTTTCACATGGACGTCATTTCCTTTTTGAGTTATCCGTTTTGGGGCCATAATGCGTTTTAACAGAATCTCTCTGTTAACACCTGTTTTCTCCTGTTAAAATACCCCTGAAAGTGACAAGAACGTCAGTTTAATGCTAGAATACTGGTCTCCATAGCGGATATGTTTCTTTTACTGTAAAATCATTTAATTTCCTGGGCTTGAAATTTCTTTGTTTTGGTCGAATTGGCAATTTTGTGGGGATATGAATTCATGGATCTCAACTTTTGAACATAAAGTGAATGGGAATTTTACTTGTTCATTGGAATTAAATTTCGTGGATTGACTCCATCACGAAATCCACGAAAATTTGCCCCCCACAAATATTAATGATTTCACAGTATTTGATATCAGTTTGTATGTTTTCAGATAAGCAGTACGCCAGAAGAGCTAGAGAGTAGGAAAGTTCATTTTATTCAAAATGGCAATGGTTCTTCATTTGTCTCAGAAGATGATATACATGTAGTCCAGTATGAAACAGATACAGGGAACCATACTGTTGTTGATGAAGGGAACCAGCTCTATATGCACCAGACTGGTACTAGTGTTGAAAATATCGGGAACAAATCTTTAAATGGAGTAGAAAAAGAGGAAAGTGATTCTTTGATTAAAGGAGAACCAGGCCAGTTAGATACAGAGATAGAGAACCAGGCTGTTAGTGGTAAGGGGAACCATGTGTTTCTGAAGCAGAATGGTATGGATATGGAAAATGTTGGGAACAAGTCAGGCGGGGAACCAGATGTAGATGAGTGTGAAGAAGAGGAAAATATATGCCATATTTGTAACCATTGTCAAGAACTTTTTGGTTCTGAATCAGATCTCAGGAAACATGTTCATAGTACTCATTTAAATTCAGGTAAACTCAGTTTTGACAAATGTGACAAAGCCTTTGACAATGACTCAAACCTTGAAATACACATGACTACCCACAATGCAGCAAAACAGGAAGTGTGCCGTTGTGGAAAGGCATTTCAGTATAGAACCAGTCTGATTAGACATGAAAGAAAATGCGAATTTTTAACAACCAGTCAAGGAAATTCCAGTCTTAAAGAACCTTCTGAGACAACAAACACTGAAACCAGTTTTCCTCGTGATCAGAATGTATCAAACAAAAATGTGACAGAAAATCAAATGAAAACAATGTAAAGAATTTAGGTTTTTTTTTTTTTTAATTTCGACCAAAATTGTAAATAGTACAAAGTATTTTGCATTCAGGTACAGTCAAACTTTGTTAGCTTGAACTCTATGGGACCAGAAAAATGTGTTTGTGTTATTGTAACTTTGAGCCATTGAATAATATACATTATCACATGTTTGATGTCGCGGGAGGTAAATAAAGCCATTACATAAAATTGATAATACAGTTATGTAATAAAGCTTTGACGTTGACGTCGTTTAAAGTACAGGAGACATAGGTCAAATTGACTTGTTAAAAATAGTTAAAGAAAGTACAATTTTTGATATTTAGGCAGGAAAAGCTAACATGTGATATAAGTAATATTACATTTGTTACTTTCCATTGAATTTATTAAACTCGTTGAATAAAATTAATAAAAAGCCTAAATTTATTCAACTCATATGATAAAATCAATATGAAAAGACACTCTCGTAATATTCTCTATTTAAACAGTGATTTTGCAGGGACCTGACAGGAGTTCAAGCAAAGGGCGGTTTTCAAATTCTCACAGTTCAAGTGAACAGAGTTTGACTGGAGTTGATCCATAATGACAGTTGTATTCTCGTGTGCTATTTCTGCTTTCTTTGATCTCATGTTAGCAATGTTTTTTTTTATAACAACTTGAGAAATCCTGGAATGGCATGCTGAGAATAGATACACAAATGCAAATTGCCAGCTTTTAAAATGAATTTAAAGTCTGACCCTCCTATTCTATAGCATGTGTTCTTTCATGAATGAATTATTAATGTAGATAATAGAAATTGCATTTATTTGTTGTTGAATAAATTATTTGAAATATTGGGTACGTTTTTTTTTGAGCATATAATGAAATAAGTTTGACAAACATAAAGGAAAGATTGAGATTGTTGAATTTTTAGCTTGACTTTTCAAAGAAAAAGTAGAGCTATTGCACGCGCCCAGGCATCGGCATTGCAGTTGGTTAAAGTTTTTTGAAAAAGTCAGATATCTCTGTTACTATCAAAGCTATTTACTTTATACTTAAAGAGTTATTTACTGTCAAAGTATACACCAGGAGAAATAATCCTCATAACTAAACTCTGATTTGAATTTTGAGAGAGTTATGCCCCTTTTTAACTTAGAATTTTTTGGTTAAAGTTTTTGATGAAGTCAAATATCTCTGTTACTGGCAAAGCACTAATTCAGAGTCAAGCACTGTGAGAAGTGAAGCGTGCCATCTTACATTCTTGCAGGCTGATCATTGTCTTCACTGTTCAGTCGGTAAATTTTCAGTGAACACCCCTTTTAATAATAAGTGATGCTACCCAAATTGAATGATGGACCAGTCAATTTTAGAAATTTAGCAGGGTAAGTGTTTAAAACATGATGGGCTTTTATCTTTAACGAACTTGAAAAGTTTGGATGTTTGAACAGTTTAGAAAATAACAAATTTAAGACATTTTCTGAAGTGCACATGTTTACGACCTTTTGCACAGTTGTAACCAATTTTCTATGATGTTGTCTGATAAAATGTACAGGTCAGTGTACTTAGTTTTGGATTTAAGAAAAACACCAAGCTGATTTTATGACATTATTTAGATACAAACCACTTGACTATTCAAAAACATGAATAATACACTAGCAACAAAGGGCAAAGCTATATACATGTTTTAAATGATCGCCCTTCAAAAGTAATATGTTACACATAATAGCTACAAACTTTCAAATATGGAATTCTGTAAAATCACTGATGTTTCTGGAGGAATTAATTTCATAGATTTCATGGTTGAGTCTTCCATACCTCATGTTTTTATTTTCGATGTAAATGAGATGTGGAACCAAAATTTGTAGTCCTGTTTGGCGCCATATAACCTATACTGTGTTGGTGCGCCTTAAAACCCAAATAAATAAATAAATTCATGGTTGAGTCAATCCTTGAAATTGAATCTCAACAAACATTCCAACTTTTTTGTTCAGGCATTGAAATCTGCAAATTTATATCCCAACAAAATAGCCTTTTTTTGGCTGAAAATTTCATGTTAATGAAATGGAACAATTTCACAGTATTTAAAGTGAATAGATTCTCTTCTGTTTCAAGTACATTTGAGCTTGGTTTAAATATTGAGATTGTGTATTGGTTTTAAAACAAAATACAATGTATATTGAGTTTTCTGCTTGATAAAAAAAGACATGTAGGACTATGACCTCTTAGTGTGACCTATACTCTAGGGCTACATGCCTAGATTTTATGTAGGAAAGTTATCAAACTATACATGCCTTTTGTGCAAACTTGTTGAATTTATAATTTTATAGATATAGATCAGGTCCAAAACTTTTTGACTGCTATATGTGACCTTTGTCCAGTCAAACTTGCTCAAGTGTTCCATTTTGTGTTGTTTTAAGAACAAAAAATTATGTTGTTTTAGAAGACCGTTTGTGTGAAGAGACCACTTCTTGTGGTCAGCATAAATTCTCCCGCATTGAATGTACACACGCATTGAATGTACACTATCAAACTTACGTTAAACCTAACCCTTACCTTTAGTCAGTAGATTGTACACACAATATGTGCTGACATCCAATAGGTGGGATTCAGTGTTGGCATGCAAGTTGTACATGTACTGTATTTGGGTTAGTGAACTTGGAATTCTGTACAGTTGTGTTGTTATCCAAGACTTGCCATTCTGTATGAAGGAATTTAGCAATCCCTTCTCTATGCTTGTGTATACATTTCATCAGGTAACAAACCAGAATTTGAACAAAATTGTCAGTAATTATACAGAAAGTGAAAATAACTAAGAATAAATGGAACTTTGAACTTCTATAATCGATTGTTGCTGAACGTTGGATCAATGAACAAAGGTTCAACTTATTGTTAGAATTACTGTATTTTAGAAAAAGGGTGCAAAATCATGATTTGCAATCAAAGTGCAAACTTATTGTTTAAATTGAAAGGTTTACTTCACAATCTTTATTCAACAGGTGTGAGTCATCATTCATACAAATGATGATTGTTTTTGGAAAGTAGATACTATGAAATCTTTAATATTGTTTGTGCCAATCCTTTAATTAAATCAAAGGAAATACATAGAATGTTCAGTCATTTTGTCCTCAAAACTAGTTATTATTCCTATGAAATTACTATTTTGGTAAAACCATAGAATCTCATGCCCATGGAATTAAATGATTCCACAGTAATGCAGTGACAGATTTGGCCAGTGGGAAGAATTCCTTCTAAATCCTGCAAAACAAAAATGTTTCTTTTTTTAACTTATGGCCATGAAATTAAGCAATGTAGATAGATTTGGTCAGTGCAAAGACTTCCAGCCTTTTTTTAAACCAGAATGTTTGCAGCTGAAGTTCTTAATGGGCAATATCAATTTTTTTTATGCTTTTATGAATTCAGCTTGAGCCGATGCAAGGGGGCATGCTGGTTTCATGTACATTTCATAACCTCTCGTGAACAGGATTCTTTACCACTGTGACAGTTATCTTGACCTCTTCAAGAAAATGACCACTCCCACACATGAATCGTTGATATGGTTTCAACAGGTTGATGGATCTACCCAGGTGCCCACCAGCCCCTGACATAATGCTAAGGGGGTACCTGGGTTTTTCATCTACAATGAGAACAAACTCTAGCAATACTGGTAAGGTTGCAGAACTGAAATTCAGTTGAAAAATGGTAACAGACTCGAGCAAACAATGACCTGTACATAATTGCCTCACAATGATTTTACTTACAACCTATAGAGTAGTATTGTGCTGACCTGCTTACACTTGTGGACAAATATGAAACAGAAGTAATTTTCAGTATTTGTGTACCGTTTATTCCTGTTCAACAAGAAATGTATCCACAGAACATTTATCCCTCTGCTATGTGAAAACACAGATGTTTCATATTATGATAGTCATTTGTACAGTTATATTGAAATCCTATCATCGGGACCAATTTCTTACGACTTTCCAAACACAGGAACAGGGCAGTACTAGATGTTCTTGCCATTATGATCTTAAAACATCACATAAGGACAGAAGTAACATTAGATGCCTTTGTCATTATCATGGCATAATATCGTGCATGGAAAGGGGTAATAATAAATGTCCTTGCCATTATCACAGCGTGATAACACAAAATGATAAAAGTACCAGTAACACCAAATGTCATGGCCATGGTATAATACTAGTATCACAAATGGTCATTATAAAGACTAATTGTTCTTGCCATTATCATTGTATATCACTCAAGGATAGGGTAACACTAGATGTTCTTGCTTAATTATCATAGTATATCACTCAAGGATAGGGTAGCACTAGATGTTCATTCCATTATCATAGTATATCACTCAAGGATAGGGTAATACTAGATGTTCTTGCCATTATCATAGTGTATCACTCAAGGATACGGTAACACTGGATGTCCTTGCCATTATCATAGTATATCACTCAAGGATAGAATAATACTAGATGTTCTTGCTATTATCATAGTATATCACTCAAGGATAGGGTAGCACTAGATGTTCTTGCTATTATCATAGTATATCACTCAAGGATAGGGTAGCACTAGATGTTCTTGCTATTATCATAGTTTATCACTCAAGGATAGGGTAGCACTAGATGTTCATTCCATTATCATAGTGTATCACTCAAGGATAGGGTAATACTAGATGTTCTTGCCATTATCATAGTGTATCACTCAAGGATAGGGTAACACTAGATGTCCTTGCCATTATCATTGTATATCACACAAGGATAGGGTAGCACTAGATGTGCATGCCATTATCATTGTATATCACACAAGGATAGGGTAACACTAGATGTTCTTGCCATTATCATTGTATATCTCACAAGGATAGGGTAGCACTAGATGGCCTTCCCATTATCATTGTATATCACACAAGGATAGGGTAACACTAGATGGCCCTCCCATTATCATTGTATATCACACAAGGACAGGGTAACACTAGATGGCCTTCCCATTATCATTGTATATCACACAAGGACAGGGTAACACTAGATGGCCTTCCCATTATCATTGTATATCACACAAGGATAGGGTAACACTAGATGGCCTTCCCATTATCACTGTATATCACACAAGGATAGGGTAACACTAGATGGCCTTCCCATTACCATTGCATGGGTATTATAAAACATAAGAGAATGTAGAGAGCAACAAGCTTTATTGTAACACTTTCATCAAGAAAGTTAAAAAACAAGAAACATACTTCATAACATGTCACCTTGTACTGCCAAGTATAGGGTATTGTTAATTAACATAATATTATATAAAGGTGCGATTTCAAGCATATGCATTACAACTCCCTACACATACCGATAGTTATCAGTGTCTTCCAAATATGGTCTGACAATCATTTGGTTGTGCTAAAAATGATTTGTAAGTTTTGAAATATGTCAATTTTAATAGCTCTAAATTATGAAAGACTGGACATGAAAAAGTAATTCAATATATATATGGTCAAATCATACCTATATGAAATGTAAACCATTTTATTGTCAAGATCTGACAACAGTATGGTAATGATCTCAAGCCAGAACCAACTGTAATATTATTCATCTACTACAAGCATTTCAGAGAAAATCCAAAAAGGTTATTTACACATAACCGTAATAAGCGATTTCCATTCTATTAAGTATTTGCCATATGTGATCTCAGCATTTCTCTACAAAAAGCCAAGTTTGTTTGAGCTACAGTTGGAGAATACCAAAGCAGAATTTGGAGATTATGTAACTGAATGGAAATTACTGATCCATTACCTTAACACGACTTATGGGATACAGTCAACTGAAAATGACATTTCTGTCAGTGGCTAAATACAGCTGAAACTCTATACCTCATCTCCAAGGGATCGAGTGTTTTACTTTAAGAAAACTGAAATTGACTTAACATGATTTTTCTATGTCTTTTCGGGCCGGGGCTTAAATATGTCTTAGAGAAGGCGGAAATTATTAGATAAGCAAGTCTGAGATACGAAGTTCCAATTGTTTCTTTTAATAAAGTGGTCATAAATTTAGACATGTGTTATGATCTAAAGCACATTAAACTTTGCAGCGATATGGTCTCTGTGTGTGATCTTTACTGAAAATGCATCAAACCTGCACTGAAAATGTTACTTACGATTTAACTAAAAGAACCCTTGAACCTGGCAGTAAAAGATTAATTATACACTACATAACAAACATTCAATGATAAATATACCATTATATACTTAACACTTAAATGAGATACAGTGCCCACTTTACGGAAAATTGTTCACTTTGTTCTTGAAGATTAAGGAGGTGCCACATTTTCCGTACAGAACCTGATCAAATCTGTATATGCAAAACAAAAAAACAAAATTAACATAAAAACTTGTAAAAATCACTTTGTTCTCTTAAAATTAATAGTTACTACTTATCAACATTTCAATAGTACAATACAAAAGAGCAATATACTTAAAAGAGGCTTCAACAATTGAATAATTCTACACTTCAAGTGAGGTTTTCGAACCCACAGCTGTGAGAGATATTGCGATTGGAAGCCAATAACCTTATCCACTGGGTCATGGACCCTGATTATATGCACAAGTACTGACATCATAACCTCTCTACTAATGTTAAGACAGTGCGCAAATTACACATACAGCCGGACAAGCTTTCTATCTGCCTGATTAAAGTAAGTAACATCAAATATACATTGTTTCGTAGGAGCCTTCGAAACACCCGAGATGTCACTCCTGTATAAAGAACTAATGATAAACTGTATGTGTACAGAATTGTAATTTCAATGAACACTAAACTTAACAGCTTTGATAACATGACAACAATTTCTTTGGAACACGCTATTCAAATTTGAGCCGCACCACGAGAAAACCAACATAGTGCCTGTGCTAACCAGTCTGGATCCATGCTGTTTGCTAAAATTTTGCTTTCTCTAATTGCAATAGGCTTTGAAAGTGAACAGCATGGATCCAGACTGGTCCGCACAGTCTGGTCTGGATCCATGCTGATCGCAAACGCACTATGTTGGTTTTCTCATGGCGCGGCTCATTTTACTTACAGAAGCAAAATAATATTTAACAATCAATTAACTTCCTAGAATAAAATACAAATCCTTCACTTCAATGAATAATCAGCAATTTTCATTACAAATCTAAAACCAGCTTGCAACTTTTAATCATTATTCGTACCTGAATACCAAGGTTTTATTATTCAGGAATAAAATTTTGTTTTAAAATGAAGCGACATATAATCAAGACTTTTTTTTATAATTTCATAAAATACATAAATGAACACAATAAAGAGAAATAAAGAAATGTATATATAAAATGACACATTTTTGTATTACAATTTCTCCCTTAACTTCTGTTTACTGTGAAATCATAAATATTCGTGGGGGACTATTTTTTGCGTGGATTTCGTGATTTAGTCAATCCACGAAAATGAAATCCCAATAAGTAAAATTTCCATTCATTTTATGTTCAAAAGTTGAAATCAACAAATTCATACCCCCACACCCCCCCACAAATAGCCATTTTGGCCAAAACCATGAAATTTTGTGCCTACGAAAATAAATGATTTTACAGTAGTGACAATAAATTAGAATGAATAGATTGCACAAAAAAGGAATAAAGTTTTGAATGAATAATCTTTACTTTTGTAAACTTTAAAGTGTTTTCAGTGTAAACTTACACTGATTAAACATATATTATGCCCAAATTTTGTGTTTGGAAATACAAACAACTTCTAAATGTTATCTATGTAAATATGGAAAATAAATGTTCCTGTGTGTAAAGAATAATGTATGCTATGTCAAAAAATATTACAAATGTAGAAATAAACACAGTATACATTCATATGCCACTATAACTGTTGCTACCACAGACAACATTTAACTATGTTTATAGCTCTACATTTAACCACATTAAGTATACCGATGCAGATTTTTTCCAACTTAAATCAGTATCTACTTATAATATATCCTAACTAGGCATACTACTTATAAGATGGGCATAATATATCTTTAAAACATCAACTATGTTGCATTGCCAAGTTTATACCAGGCACTCAAGGGTTTTCTGTGTGAAATTTTTATTTTCTAAATTTCAACATAATCCAAACAAAGAAAACATACAGTATTAACAGAGTAACTTGAACACTATTTGAGCCATGCCATGAGAAAACCAACATAGTGACTTTGAGAACAGCATGGATTCAGACCAGCCTGCGCATCTGTTTCTCTAATTGCAATAGACTTTAAAAGCAAACAGGATCCTGACCAGACTGCGCTGGATCCATGCTGGTCGCAAAGCCACTAGGTTGGTTTTCTCACGGTGCGGCTCATTTAATTTTAAAATCTTGCAGCTTCTCTGAAAGATGAATTTTTCTGCTCTAAACTTGTGAATGCACAATCATTTCAAATACTTACATCACTAACATACAATATGTATGATAAAGCATTAGCAAGATGACACATGGAAGGCAAGACGTAGCTATATGTTTTTCAATTATATTGTGGAACAATTAACTTGCCGGGACTATTGGCTATTTTGTTCGGTTTAACGTTAGACAATTGTAGGTCATATTGCGACTTTTCAAGGTTTCCACAGAGAAGGAAGATCCCAGGTGCCCCTCTTGACCATTATTTTTGGCCCGTGCAGGCACTTTGGTAGATTGACCTTCCACAAGCCAGATGGATGACTTCTTCTCAAAGAAATCTAAACGCAAGATAAGTTATGAACCCAAAGCAGTGGGGGGCAAACGATTCAGCAACCGTGACCACCTGGCCGTGGAGGACCCTCCTGGATTATGGTTTTGATAAAAACGGATACTGTACTTAAGAAAGTCACTTTACTAGCTTTGAAATAAGCCTCAAAAAGTTTTACCTTTTGCAAATTCTATCTTCTTCAAGTTGGTTATTACCTATTGACTAATACCTGACATCACTTTCAAAATGAATTTAACACATCTCTCAGAAAAATACCCAAGAAAGCTGGATCAAAAATAGTACTGCATATTGTTAAGCATACTACTTCAAGGCAAAACATTGTATACTTTATATCATAATTAATAAACATGATGGTCAACTTTAACAAGATATAAAAACAAACAGTTAAAATATAAACAGTAGAAAAAAAACTATATTATCTGACATTAAGAAATCAACTGCCATACTGTGAAATCCTTAATTATTTGTGGGGGACTATTTTATGTGAGCGCATTAATTTGTGTAAGTAAATCCCCCAAAAGTAAGTAAAATTTCCATTCATTTCATCTTGAAAAGTTGATTTCCACTAATTCTTATCTACACAAGGTAGCTGTTTTGTCCAAAACCATGGAATTCCATGCCCACAAAATTAAATGATTCCCCATTAGGTATAATCTTCAATTCCTGATTAACTGTCTTCTAACTGTTGACAAAAATACAATCATAAAATTACATACAAAAATAACTTTTATCAAATCTTCTATATCTGTCCCCTGTTTACAAAAATCCTAAATTCCTGTTTACAATAAAAAAAGAAGTATATAAAATATATCTGTAAGTCTTTTCGTACTGACCAATAACTGTTAAAGTATTTTGTATAAAAATAATTACAAATTTGTTCAGTGCCTTTACACTTACAAGTGTGTGTAAAAATCAAAAGAAAGATTGCCCTACCTCCTTAACGAGAGTTTTAAAACGCACATGCCTCTCATCCCTAAATATTATGCAAGCCAACCTACATTAAAGGGTAAGGACACTCTGACTGCTTAAGATAGTTGGCTGCTTAAGATAAGTTCAACCTAGAACAAAGTCAAGTTTGGGCATAAGCCCCAGAGGCTTAATTCAGATGGCTGTTTAAGACAGGTTCAACTGTACTTTAAATGCCTCTGGCCTAAGTACTCAACAGTTATATATCAGAAACAAGTTTTCAGACCTTAACCTTTGACCTTTTGATAGGTCATATGTCTCTGACATGCAATTCTTTGGAATCTGGCACCCTATGTCAAAGCCGTTTCCATTTAATGATTAGAAATATAATGGTCCACTGTCACACCAACATTTTCAATGTAATAAACCCTATCTTCTTCAAAGGGGCCTAATAAGATATGAGCCATGCCATGAGAAAACCAACATAGTGGCTTTGCGACCAGCATGGATCCAGACCAGCCTTCGCATCCGCACAGTCTGGTCAGGATCCATGCTGTTCGCTAATGGTTTCTCTAATAATAATAGTCTTTGAAAGCGAACAGCATGGATCCTGACCAGACTGCACGGATGCGCAGGCTGGTCTGGATCCATGCTGGTCGCAAAGCCACTATGTTGGTTTTCCCATGGCGCGGCTCATATAGTGACCCCAGCATTTTTCCCAGTAACTTCAAGAACACACTTCCATTCTTTATTGCACTTTCTACAAAATGTACCGGTACATTAAAACTTCGAAAAAGCATCTTAAAAAGTAACAGTCACCCCTAAAAAGAAACAATTATATAGTACTATAGGTAACAACTATAACCTCAGTGGACACTTTAACCAGCAAATCTGGAGGAAAAAAAAAAAAAAAAAAAAAAAAAAAATAAAAAAGCCTACACATTTGTTTGCATAAATACCATTTTTATTCCAATTAAGGCAGCATCTTCTAATTTTTCTTAGCTTTACTGTAACGCGAGTTCCAACAATTCCAAGTAACGCCAATTTACTTATGTTTTACTAGTAAGTTAAACTTACATAAATAAATAACAATGTCAATAAGGCACACAGTTCTCCTTGTTTTACAAGTCCTTTTCTTCAATAAAAATATGAATATTCTTTAAAATCTTTTTTTTTTTTTCAATCTTCTGAATTCCATAAAGTTGCTTTATTACCTGTGTTTAACAAACTACTGAAATAAAATGGTGAATTGTATTTGGTAATTTCACTGTGAAAATTTTTTTCTGCTGGTTATGCAAGTCAACCTAGTAAAACCTTGGTCAAAAACACTAACATTAGATATAAAATAAAAAGAAAACTTGTGTGTTTTAGATCAAAATAGCTTTACCTCATGAACACCATATGTTGCTATGTAACTCAGAAAATTTCATTCTGTGGAAGATACTGGTGAAATCACTGATATTCTTGGAGGACAATTTTTCGTGGATTTCGTAGTCCAGTCGATCTGCTTAGAATATCCTGACAAAGAAGTGAAATTTCTATTCTAACCCTTACCCTGCTAAATTTCTATACTGGACTTGTCCATCTTTCAATTTGGACAGTACCATTAACTGTCAAAGCGGGTGTTTGCCAAAAAGATACTGACTGAATGGTGAACAGTGTAGATCTTGATCAGAATGCAAGGATGGTGCAGGGTTGCAAAGGCAGAATCCATCATGCCAAACATGATAAGGGCTAACTTATGGCCAAATTTGAAAACATTAAAATATCCTAATAAATTAGTTGTTTTGATCAAAACAACAAAATTTTGTGCCCATGAAATAGAATGACTTCTAAGTATTCTGATTATACAAAAAAATCCTCTATATCACATATTTTAGTCAGACAACTGTATTCTTATCAGTTAGGGAAGTAAAATATTTATGAATTTACGAACACAAAATTTCTTGCTGAATATCCCATGCTGAGTAAAGAAAATCACACTAACATTTTAATAGTCTGAAATAGTTTAAAAATAGTAAACGTTTTTTTACATAAAATTATCGGTAAAGCTGATTATGCTGCTGCTGATGATGATGATGACGACGATATTGGTGGCCTTGTGCAATTCTTCCAATACGTACTCATCCATCCACACTTCCAATGAAGATGATAACAATATCTAAACTTTGTTCAGAAATGTTTTATCCAAATATCACTTCTGCTACACTAGGTATTTGTGAATACATGATTCAAATTACTGTCATGTGTAGATCAAATGTAAGCCCTTTATGGCTAAATGATCTATTTAATTCATTCAATGGTGTTTTAAATAATTACTGCTACCAGTGGAATGATGACAACAGTATCTGATGACAATGTTTGCACCTCCTGTCAAAGACCAACCTTGTAATTTATCTCAATCACGTCTGCTTACCATCAAATGATGTTTCTTTTAGACAATCGATGCTAAGGTACTCAGTCGCAATTCATCACTGGCAAAGAAAACAGAAAGGCTGGCATCTGGTCCAACGTTATTTTCAGATAAGATAGCAATGGTATGCTATTCCATGATGATCATGTTGACAACAATATTTTGTACTCATTCAGCAATATATTACACAATGCAGCATATGCAAGCCTGAGTCAACTGATGTTGGAATTTGAAAGCACTTGAATATCTACATAATGATGATCTAACTCCAAAACTGGAAAACTGAAAAAATAAAAACAGACATTTTCTAAATATTCTCGATATCGACATTATGGATAAAATCCCGTTTTCCGGTATAAACCGCTAATAAACGCCCGTTCCTGTTTTCACGGTGAGGGGGGTATCGGCCATTACGCTACATGGCGGTAGTGTTTAGATTATCCGTTTTTAAAGTTTTAAACAAAGAAAATGAATAAAAAAAGTATTGCAGATTATCATTAAACATTGTTGTAATTAAGATATAGCAAAAATATCCTCCGAAGGTGTGAAATTATTTGCATTTTTCAAGATAAACAGATTATTTTTGCAAAAAAAATGTTGCCGAAGTCGTAGATTAGTATTTCCATTGTGAGAAAGTAAGATCTTTCATAAATTCTTATCTTCTGGCAAAAATAATCGCTCATATTGTACACGGTCTTTATATCGGTTAATCTCACCGACCCCCCTGACCCTATGTACGGAAATACCGGAAAACGGGATTTATCAATAATGTCGATATGGTCAATGGTCTTCAGGCGTAAAAAAAAAAATTGTTACCCTAAATTTTTGGCCTGACCCTTAATGTTTTGGCCTTGGAGAATTTTTTTTCAACTTTTTAACAAAAAGTTGCAAAACTTCATTTTTTTATGCTTTAAACATGTTCAGTGATGTTAAAATCAACTTACTGACGCTCTAACCCTCATAAAATAATTTCCTAAAAGTCTCTATAAAAAAAAAAAAAAAAAAAAAAAAAAAAAAAAAAAAACAAAAAAAAAAAACAATTCTGACCTACATATCCTAATTTTTTTTTAAGCATGTTACCGAAAACAAAGTTTTTTTTTAGGCCTTATATATAAATCACATGTTCATGTTTTAAGGATGCTATAAATTATGTGTCAGATAATCATGACTCAAGGAAGTTAAATCAGAAGGATCTTAAGATCCTTTAAATAAAATGTTAAGAGAGAATAAAAAAAAAAGGTTAAGAGAACTTTAAAACACAATGCACTTTAATAGAACTCTAAAACACAATGCACTTTTATAAATCTAAAGTGGAGGCAAATTCTGAAATATATACAGAGAATCTCACACGAATGTATTTCCAAACTGAACTTATTACAGCTTAATAAAGTAACAGTATGGATCGTTATGCCACAAAAACCCTAAAGTTAGGCTTAGGTATATAATAAACAACTCTTAACAGCTGATTTTGGCTCTCTTAAACATAAATTGAGCATCTGCAAAGTCTGGTCAGAATCCATGCTGTTCGCCAACAGTTTCTCTAATTCCAATAAGCTTTGAAAGCGAACAGCATGGATCCTAACCAGACTGCATGGATGCACAGACTGGTCTGAATCCATGCTGGTCGCAATCGCACTTATTGGCTTTCTCATGGCGAGGCTCAATTAGTAAAAGGGCTTTGCCCTCCTGCCATTGCAGGTGTTTTCGTGACAATAACCATCTGAGGCACGCTATCACTGTTTAATAGGTGTATGATACTTTTAAGGTGGCTTAAGGGCACAGCATCTCAATCCAAAAATCTTAAGGTCGTCCATCTGAATTGTATTTTTTATTCTCCATAACCCTTACATAGGTCAGTGTATAGGTTTCATGGAAGAAGAACCTGGGCATAGTTTGCATGTTCCCAGAATTCCAATGGGTTCAGCGCCATTTTTTTAACAGTATTCCAGTTACTTAACTGCAAGCAGCTAACCTAACCAGTGTTCCTGGATTATATACCAGTATCAACCTGTTCTCCGCTAGAAACTTCTCTACATGAATCGCGACCCTAAAGACGAATGATTTTTTAATCGTCATACAGAACATAATTATGCACCTCTCTAGGATCCAACTCAAGACACCGCGATCCATAGATCTGCCCACTTCCTGTTGGGCTACACTTAAGTTGCAAGAGAAATAACCGATCAAAGCTTCCCCAAAAACCTTATGTGTTTTGAGCAAGATCAATAATTCAAATTTCTTACCTAAGAGTTATTACGGGCAGGTAAGTCTATAACATTTAAATGTACTGCTATTGGGCTGGCAGCGTCATCACCTTCTCCTTTCGATGACATCTGACCTTGAATATTTGTTAACTGAAATGAAATATATAAACACATTAAAAAGTTTGTTCAATATTATAAACTTTAAAATATCAGTGTGAGACTAATTTTCAAGGATTTTGTGGCTTTGTCAGCTACAAAATATTAACTCCAACACCTCGCCCCCCTATCGCCCTGCCCCTCCTCCTATAACATTCCCATTTATCATATCTCCCCCCCTCTCCTCCTCCCTCCTATAACATTCCCATTTATCATATCTTTCAAACTTAAATCTCTTTAAAATGGCCATTCCATGCAAATGAAATTACAAATTTTTACAGTACACATGCATAAAACTACAAATGTATTAATCAACCTAATCCTGTTTCAAGTGTTTTATTGGTAGCTCCCAGCAAGAAATCAATTATGATCTTAGAAGCAAGAGAATGAGGTAGAGTAAACATGCATCCTGGTCCAGGCATTGGTAATTTCTGAGATGCTCTTTTGTGTCTCCCACCTAATTTAGAGGGCAGTGCAAGTTCAATTCTTCGCAGGAAAGACAGCTTTGCGTGTACTGGTGCTATACACCAGGAATATTAATGAACCAGGCTGTCTATTTGCAAAAATGTTGCCAGACAGGTCTGTATCTGAAAGGATTTCTCTCTCTCTGTCCCTCAGGTCAGACCGCTCTGTGTCTGTACTAGCAGAGAATGAATTTGGCGCCTTGAGTGGCCGCCTTTGTATTTAAAGCACCTGTGAAAGTGTTTATCATGAAAAGTGTGATACATGTATATAAATCTGGTGTACTATAACATATGTATGCGCTTCATCCGAAACTTTCAGGATCTAACTCACAACCTGTCGCAAGTCCCCTGACCTACAGAGATACCACTTCAGCCTACAATACTGTACAAAGTGTATTTGATGGGATGAAAGCAGGAGATTTGTACCTCATTAACAGTGGTATGAGCTAAAACACTTGTGTACCATCAACCTGATTTTTAGACTGGTTTCGAGAATATAAAACTGAGTATACAGCAGTCCAAGAATACAGCCTTGCCATTGGTCAATATCAAGAATAAGCTTAAATCATCCAATCAGAAGCTGGAGTCTTAAAATCCTAAAAACTGGAACCAGTCTTTTATCCTACCCAGTGATATCTAAGGAAATGCATGAAATCTGGCATAAAAATTGATTTTTCTATAAGCTGCTGCAATGACTTCATTCCCAGAGTTATAGTAGAAACATTAATCTTTTTATAAAGAAAATAGGATTTTGGAGGATGTTCTTCTTCAGTAACATCATTTCAATTTCTACAGTCTGTCTGCCAGAGAACTTAATGGGTATTAAATCCACTAAGAATGTATATATCAAATAGCAAAGTATATACATCAATTTAGAAAACTAATATCTGGGAAATAATACATCATTCCATTACATTCTGTCTGGGTTCCGTACTGGTTTAGAGAATATGGCTAAGTACATTCCTAGGTGCCACAGTCAAGCATTTTTCAAGCACTTGAGTTGAACCACAGACCTGCATGCCAACTATGATAATCAAAGTGGGCCTCAAACTTTAAGGTGAGTGACAATTCTAGTCAGTGACCTTAACCACTTGGCCACAGACTACTGATTACTTATTTAGTCTTCATGTGAAATTCTAGGATTAGCTTACTTGAATTAGTGCATTTCTGTTTAGCAAATTTTCAACAATTTTTCAGTCCTATAAATTTAGCAGTGAACTCAATGCCCAACATAATAGTGCTGCCTCACTGGAATAACATGCCACTGACACCTGACATACACCCCACCCAGTCACATTATAACGACACTGGACTGACCTGCCCCAGAATCATTCTCTTAATGCCGAGCACCAAGCTAGGAAGCTACTTTTGCATGTCTTTGGTATGCGGCCATGGTGTGAACAACTAAAGCCAGTCACTCTTATCCACTCGGCAGTGCAGCTTATTTGTATATCAAACAAAATATTACTTAAATGGTAACTCCTTAAAGTCTCGGTAAACTATACACATTTCAGTTAGAGACTAACTTCAAGCAGCCAAAAACATAATGTAAATCTTACACTATTTGTTGAACTATTTGGTGTAAGGCCGACATCTCCCGACCCAACATGAGCCGTATGTCTGAAATTCGTTGGCTCTCCAATCATACTGCGGTCAATCCGTCGTCTACGTTTCTGTACAAAGAAAAACAAAACAAAATACTATAAAATTACAATCAAAGTTAAAATTTACTCAAAGACTATTTCAGGATTTACAAAATGCCTTTAAAAAAAAATACAGCCTTATGTTATGCCCAATTACACATTTTTAAACTCTGATGTTTTATTTTACTTTTTATGTTAAGTGCCTTTAGACATGGTTATCATTAAAAGGGCATTATATAAATCTGGTATAATATAATAGTACATATTTTTGTTTCTCTTTTCAAGAAATTAACTTTGAAACTATGTCGATTTGTTAGGTTCAAAATTATAGGTCATATGGCCACTTTCCAGCTTTGATAGCGGAGGAAGACCCCATGTGGCCATCCGTGCATTATTTCATCACGAGCGGGCACCTGAGTAGAACCACCGACCTTCCGTAAGCCAGCTGGATGGCTTCCTCAAATGAAGAATTCAATGCCCCTAGTGAGGCTTGAACCCACATCGATGAGGGGCAAGTGATTTGAAGTCAAAGACTGTAACCACTAGGCCACGGAGGCCCCCGAGACTATGTTAAGCACCACAGATTTTTTTTTTAAGTAACAATGTCATCTAAGTTTCAGTTAAGTCTATCCAGTTGAAGAATTGCTTGAAATATAAGTAATACAGTCGACATCGTACTTGCGACCACCTCTAAGCCATTTTTGTATTAAATGACCGGTCAAAATCCCTCCCGAACATTTCAGTACATAAATTCATTCCATTAAACGACTTTTTTATTAAACGAATAGCGACCACATTAATGTAGTCCCGATAGGTAAAATATTCGACAAAAGTATCTATTAAGCGGCCTGGTACAAAAATTCTACCGGGCATTTCTTCATCTGTGTAATTAGCGAGTACGTTTTGCACGTGACTGAATGCAATTAACCTTTGTATCAGTCGAACTGACAATCTAGCAATAATTTTCACGGTTTGTGGACTTGGAAAAGTGTTCAAGATGTTAAAACAGATTTTTAAACCATACATGTATGTTCCTAATAGATACAGTTACATTAACAGTTAAAATAACTTTTCTTTTCATCTGACTGAAATTCACTAAGAGACCATTCCATTAAGAGACCACTTCTTAGCAGTCCCTTGGGTGGTCTCTTAATACAATGTTGACTGTATTACCAATAAATTTACGACAGCTATTACGCTAACTTTAATTTTCTCTTCATTTTTATAATTATTACCTCCCTTTATGTAGTAAATAAAAACGTATACCTACCGGCTGTGGCTGTTCTGTTATGCAACAATTAAAACAAACAAGAAGTCCCATTGCCATAGTCATTTGTTTGCTAAATAAATAATTATGGAATGTTATAAAATTGAGTATTCTTTCTTTGGTCAGATTCTCTCAAAGAATTAGCTCCCTTGATCTGTAATATCTTCTCAGTTATTTCCCTTGCAGTAAACTCTAAACACAATTTTCCATCAACTTGTCACTTCTTCTGAATCCAATACTTTGTTTCTGCTGTCCTGCACTTCAAATGGATAATCTCCCTTTTATTTCCTTGTTTAGTTACAAATTATCTCCCTTTCCTTTATAAAAAATATGAGTTGTCTATCTTTATCACAAGAGTTCTTTTATCACAGACATTATTTCTTTAAAACTGGAATGTTTAGTTCCACAATGCTTGTTTCCTTTTCCTCGAAATTCAAGAAAATCACAGCAAAAATATCCTTTTTATTTATTTCTTGTAAAATTACCACTCCTATCATAAATGAACACAATTTTCTCTGTTTATTAAATATTCATTAAAATGACAATATTTCAGCAATGTTTAAATGATACTCCGACAGACGAGAGATTTCAGTACTTATGAAAAGGAAACCCTATCTTAAAAGCACTATCTCCATTCTTGATCGAAAATATCAACTTAATCAGCAAGGATAACAAAATACCTATTTATATCTCCTCAGCGTATGCGTAACCACAAATTCAGATTAAACACTCATAGATCACTGGACAAACAAACGGTTTTTACATGATTTTATCAGGTTATGACTAACTGCCTGATCCACTCAGTCCTAATAAAATTTCCTGTTTCCTTTTCAAATTATCTCCCTTGTGTTAAATCTTCAGTTAGTTATATTCCATATTTCGCCAATGCTAGTTTAAAATTGCCACTCTCTTGTAATGCCACTGTATTTGGTCCGTTCTTCTTTTGTTTAAAACAAGGGCAGTAACTATTGTTGGTATGGTAACCTGTTATGCAAGATTCTGAAAATGAAAAAAACATTTTTATTAAATTATATGTCATACTCAAATTGCAATATATAATACTAATTATATGTAAAATATTCTTTCCAAAAAAAATTAACTTAAAAATTGAAACCTTTCAAAAAAGCAAAAGAAAAATGTAAAACTGTAATCTTGTAAAATTATGGGAAACAAAAACTTCAATCTTTTTGTTATGAGAAAAACAACATAATACAGCCTTGTCTAATGGCTAGTAAAAAAAACAACAACAACAAAAATATTCAAAAGAGAAGAAACATCAAACAATATGCAACACATCAATTCAGCATAAAAACAACAAAATAAATCCACTCTACAAAAAACAAAAACAAAAAATAGATAAAAAACAGTAACACTCTTAGCTCCAACAAAAACTGTAGAGATTCCCTTTAGATTTGTCTTAATCTCCTTTATCTCCTTTATCAATTTGAGGCACTTCTAAACAAAAATCTTCTTTAAATTCCATGAAATTCAAAGGTACTTTAAACATTTTTTTTTCTTACCAAAATCAAAAGTTTTTTTGGTTATCAAATTATAAGGGAAATCATTTTTTTTTCCCAGTGTACATGGTATTGTTAACTCACTGTATATATTATATATCCAAATTATTTACATTTATGACAAGGGTAAACAACCAATTTGGCAAACATTCACATGAACTGACTGTCAGTCACCCACACAGATAAAGCGTAAAACAAAACATGGACTGGTAGTAATTTTTTTCTGTAATCAATCGACTGGTACTCATTTTTCCTGCAATCAATACACACATTAGCTCACTATGAATATCAGTTTTACAATTTACTTCACTATTTTTTTTAACCATTACCCTGCTAAATTTCTAAAATGGACTGGTCTATCGTTCAATATGCGCAATGCCATTTATTATTCAAAGGGATGATCACTTAAAATTTACTTACTAAATAGCGAACAGTGCAGACCATGATCAGACTGCATGGATGTGCAGGCTGATCTTGGTCTGCACTGGTCGCAAAGGCAGAATCACTTGCCGCCAGCAGGCTAAAGGTTAAGTATCCTTACTAAGGTGAAAGATATGTTTCAAAAATTTAACAACATTCTTAAATGCAAACATTTGGGCCATTACTGCTGAAAAATATTGCATACTTAAGTTCTGGCGACACTTTGACGTCTCTTATTTCTCGTAAGGCAAATCTGATTTTAGTCTTTCCATTCTTGTCCTTAAAACT
This sequence comes from Mercenaria mercenaria, assembly GCF_021730395.1. Taxonomy (NCBI): domain Eukaryota; kingdom Metazoa; phylum Mollusca; class Bivalvia; order Venerida; family Veneridae; genus Mercenaria; species Mercenaria mercenaria. The sequence goes on from NC_069379.1 coordinate 33,285,175, forward strand.
GAAACAGCTCATTACCAGAAAGTCATTTTGAACAATTTTGAGAAATATGGCATCTTTCAAGCTGTTAAAATAAAATGGCTTCTTCATCCTACTGAAATTATTTCAGACACAGATGGGTAAAACTGTCTGCAAGTCAGCTAGATGGTTTCTTCCCATGAATACAAAACATGGCACAAACCCAGAGATGTGGGGCATGTAATTCCAGGTAAGCTACCACAAACCCTCAGCGACCGAAGCCCAACATCAAGACTATGATGGATAAAATCAGGTCTATAATACCCAGGCCCCGTGTTCACAAAACATTTTTCAATCTCAGCTGAGTTTGAGTTTGATATTTTAATATTAATTTTGCTAAAACTTCAAGGTTAAATCCCATCTGAGACAGACCATCAATACTGAAAAGTCACTTGAAAATAATTTTGAGTATAAAATTAAGTTTTAATCATACCGTTTTGATATAAATGACTAATAAAATTTCATTATCAAACTCAGTTGAGAGTGAAAACGTTTTGTGAACACGGGGCCAGATGTTCATTTGGTCCACTTAAATTATTATCAAACTCTGATTTTCTAAACTTTCATGTGCGTTTTTAAAATGCTATGAACTTTTCCTTTAGGACACAAATTTCACAAGCTTCTTTTGTAGATTATCTTGAATTTTGAATTTTTTTTATAGATATAAATAATCATATTATGCAGCATCTTTCAAGGCTTCAAAAATCTAGGAAAACTCCATTCAACTCCACGCTTTAGCACATGCCAACATGCACAGCAATTCCTGGATTTATCTTATTTGTAAATACAAGACTTCTGTTTGCAAGCTGCTAAACAAATAAATATACCTGTCAATAAAATCATTTCATATTCTCATTGATAAGATCATCATACACCTAGGGGATTGTAATCCTAGTTGTTGAGGAATTCAAGATTTGTAGTCCACTGAGCCAAATAATTGCAAAACAGGCATCTTTCTGCCTTCTAAATTTTAAATTTTTTTTACTCATATACTTCAGCTTAAATGGAAAGAAATTTTATATGCTTGTATTTTCTACAACAGATCAGATAAGACATCAAAATTATGTCAGTCATCTTTCTTATGCTTGACATATTTTACTAAAAAGCATATATTTGCGGCTTTATACCACAAATTAGGAAATAACCCCCATTCAGCTTAAGAGATTTACCAGTCATTCAAAAAAATCTAATTTGTATAAAAAATATTTTAGCTGACATTTTATGACCAAAGTGTGTCAACTTGTGTAATCTAAATTATGAATGGGCAACTCCTCAAGGGAGTTTAGAATTTTATAACATTAAACAAAAAGCTACAGCTTCAGAAGCCTCCGTGGTTCTTTAGGGTACACCGGGAGTTGCCTAGTGTAATTTTCGTTGGTTCTTGAGCATACAAGGCAGGGCCCTCGTTTGCCGATTTTTGGGGGCCGAAATTCGGCCCCGTTCCCCCCTCGAAATAGTATGTTTTTTCCCCCCAAGTGTAGAAAAATTCCCCCTTGAAAGAAAAAAAAATCAAGAAAAAAATCGATACCCGATAGTCTTAGGAGCATCTCGTAACTTAATGGACCTGATAAAGTTTCACTCAGGGGTTCCATTTGACCCGGGAACCCGGGTCCGGGAGATTTTCAAAAGACGCTCAAAGGACCCGGCATGATAATTGCCTGTGCGTCACTCGGGACCCGGAGACATTTTCCTTTGATAATCCTTCCTCTTATCAGTCATTTCCTACAGTAAAACTATGTCCACGATAAACACGTGTATTCAAAATAAACACTCGCGGTCATGCCTTCCTGCCTTTGATCTTCTGCTAAATTCCCGCCCTTTATCCTGTGGACATGCAATGCTGATTTTTCTTTATCAGCAAGTTACGTCACGGCGAGTGAACATAGGTAATGAGAATCAATGAAGTGTTAACATTAATTGATAAAGCGTTACCCGTATTGAGCCTGCATACTGTCAAAAAAGGCGCCAATTATTATCGTAATTAAGCGACCAGCTGATTACCGAGCATGTGAAAAGTGTCCTGCATGATTTCTTCATGCAAACTTTAAATTAGATCATTGTTCAATGATTGTACCTTAATATCAACGAGAAAATCCACAAATTTAAATGAATTTGGAAAGTAAAAAAAAGTTTAGAATGTCCGTTCACGATTCTAATTACACCCGATGACATATGCAATTTTTCCAAAATTCACTACAAAAACTTGACTTTCAATGCAATTTTTAATGAAAAGTAGCATCATTATTTGAGGAACTATCTCTGGTTTACCTTAGTGGACCAAGTTAACTGGCAAAAACAACATTTCAGACGACATTCCAAAAGTGTACCAGTATCCGGATAGTACGTTTTTGGATACATTTTTACAGTGTTTTAGCACTTTTCTGCTAACAAACAAAAATATTGAAGAAAAACCTCATCAAATTAAAATGAATTTTGATAAAAAATTATTTACAATATGAGATTATATGACGTGAAACAGAAATTGTTATTATGCTGTAACATGTTCTTGGTTGTAGTAGCCATTAATTACCTAGTATTACTTTATAAGAAAATATAGTCAATTGTATCGATGTGTTGGGGCACTCTGGACTCTTGTATTTTGAAAAAGGACCCTTCAAAATTTGGACCAAAGGGTCCCGGGACTCTTGGGTTTTCAGGTCTAGTGGAACCCCTGGTTTTACTGATCCATATAATACGCGCATTTTTCAGTTCCCTGGATGCGTGTATGCAAAGTTACTTCCCTTTGAAAAAAAATGTCGCATAATGCACATCATACCGTAAAAAGATCACGGATGCAACAGGGGCGAAATGTGCAAAAATAGATTTGCTTTTTTTAGCAGCATGCTCTCCAAAAAAAAAAAAAAAAAACTACTGTCACGGACACCGCTGTTTCATCAGGGCCAGACATGCACAATCAGGTAGATACGATGAAGGGAAGCCCTGCTCCGGCTGCTGCTGAGACAATGTCCGTGGATACTGCTAGTGCTACCGATAATGACAACATGTGAACCTCGATTGGATGTCACATAACTGATTTAATAAAAGAAAATAAAAGTTGCCTGTTTTCAATAGATTATGTTCTGTACAATACTTCAGATATATTCACATTAGTTTGATATCTGTTATACTCAATTGACCTTAATTTAAGGGGTTATGATCAGATGTCATATCTCCAGAATGAATTCCCCCCCCTTGAAAACGACGCGAAATTCCCCCCTCCAAGGGCCCCGGCCCCAATCCCCCAAAATGTAGAGAGGGCCCTGCAAGGTGTTGCCTGAGGTGTATTCTTCAAGGGTTCTTCAGCATGCCAGGTGTAGCCTGAGGTGTAACCTTCTAAGTTCTTCAGAGTTCTGGTTGCAGGTGAATCTTCCGATCTTAGTGTCGTTTGCCTGAGGTGTAATCTTCCTGTCTAGTGCGGTTGCCTGAGGGTATTTCCTGTTTAAGAGTGTCCGGTGTTGCCTGAGGTGTAATCCTTCCCTGGTTCTTAAGAGTGTCTGGTGTTGCCTGAGGTGTAATTTTCCCTGGTTTTTAAGAGTGTCCGGTGTTGCCTGAGGTGTAATCTTCCCTGGTTCTTAAGAGTGTCCGGTGTTGCCTGAGGTGTAATCCTTCCCTGGTTCTTAAGAGTGTCCGGTGTTGCCTGAGGTGTAATCCTTCCCTGGTTCTTAAGAGTGTCCGGTGTTGCCTGAGGTGTAATCTTCCCTGGTTCTTAAGAGTGTCCGGTGTTGCCTGAGGTGTAATCCTTCCCTGGTTCTTAAGAGTGTCCGTTGCTAGTGTATCTTCCCATTCTTAGAGGTCGGTGTTGCCTGAGGTTAATCCTTCCTGGTTCTTAGAGTGTCCGTGTTGCCTGAGGTGTAATCTTCCCCGATTCTTAAGAGTGTCCGTGTTGCTGAGTGTAATCTTCCCCGATTCTTAAGAGTGTCCGTGTTGCCTGAGTGTAATCCTTCCCTGGTTCTTAAGATTGTCCGTGTTGCCTGAGGTGTAATCTTCCCTGGTTCTTAAATGTCCGTGTTGCCTGAGTGTATCTTCCCTGTTTTAAGTATCCAGTTTTGCCTGAGGTGTAATATTCCCTGGTTCTTAGGAGTGTCCGGTGTTGCCTAAGGTGTAATATTCCCTGGTTCTTAAGATTGTCCAGTGTTGCCTGAGGTGTAATATTCCCTGGTTCTTATGAGTGTCCTTTGTTGCCTGAGGTGTAATATTCCCTGGTTCTTAAAATTGTCCAGTGTTGCCGGAGGTGTAATATTCCCTGGTTCTTAAAATTGTCCAGTGTTGCCTGAGGTGTAATATTCCCTGGTTCTTAAAATTGTCCAGTGTTGCCTGAGGTGTAATCTTCCCTGGTTTTCAAGAGTGCCAGGTGTTGCCTTATCTTCCTGGTTCTTAAGAAAGTCAGGTGTTGCCTTAGGTGTAATCTTCGCTGGTTCTTCAAAATGCCTGGGGCAACAGTTTACTTAGTTGCATGAAAAGTGTTCCTCGAGGTGAAAGATTTCCTGGTTCTTCAACATGCCAGGAGTTGCCAGAGGTGCAAGCTTCCCTAGTTTTTTAGCATGCCAAGTGCTGCCTGATATGTAAACGTCTCTGGGTCTTCTTAACCAACTTCCCTGATTCTTCAGCTAGCCAGGTGTTGCCTGAGGTGTAAGCTTCCCTTGTTCTTTAGTTTGCAAGGTTCTGCCCGAGTTTTAATCTTCCTTAGTTCTTCAGCAAGCTAGGTGTTGCCTGAGGTGTAAGTTCCACCGTTTCTTGAGTATGCAAGTATGAACTGCAAGCTTGGTTACTTCTTCAGAATGCAAGGTGTTTGCATTGTTTATTTGAAAATAAACAACAAAACCACCTGATATCAGTCATAACCACAAAATGAATGTAGAATTGTAGGTCAGAATATATCCATCATGATACTTTGTTTGCATATTGAAATCAAGTCTGTATTCAGACAGTATGTTTTGTTCATAGCAGATAACTCCTAGGGCTATTCAAATTTTGTAACCTGTGCCCCTTTTAGTCTCAAAACAATATTATCAAAGCTAAGAAGAAATCTGCTGAGATAATAAAAGTGGGGGGAAAAGAAGAAAAAGAAATTTCGACATTTATTTATAAAAGCTGGAAAAGGATTTCCAAGTCGATAGTCAGACTAGCTGAAATCAAGCAAGGCCCTTTGGTATATATACAATGGCCGTTCACAATGCAGATGCTAAAACATTTTACTCCTCTAGCACAATGATGCATGTGGTATATCACAAAATAAACAACAAGAAGGCTTGTGGTTTATCATCTCATATAAAATGGAGGTTCACCATTCAGATGCTGGGACATTTAACTACTTCCTCTAGCGCCCTCATGCATGTGGTATATCACAAAATAAACAACAGGAAGGCCTTGATCACTGAATAAACAAATCTGTATAACGAAAAGGACATAAAATTGAGTTCATTATGTAAATTCACCCACTTTGTTTAACATGTTATCAATCAATATCAGGTTTAGCTGAGTCACCAAAAACATAAAAACTCAAAAGTCAGCCAGCAGTGACTTGTACTCTTTGTTGCAAAATTGTGATTTATAACACAAATAAAGAAAATCCGCCTCTTTTTCTCATTTGTAATGAATAAATTACACAGAACTCCTACCATTGGGCAGGGTTAACTTCTAGAAGTTTAAAGATTAATAACAAGGAAGTTATTGCTAGGCACACACAACTACTTCAAGTTGACACAGACTTTTCATCAACCATGCACAGGCGAAAAGGTACAGGACAAAAAACTTCCTTTGCTGTAGCCCACAGAGTTTTCATATTTTGATTTCACAGAATAATCTGAAAAGGGCTTATCTCCCACAACTGCCTAATCATATGAATAGTTATGTATCTGAGTCAACTATGCACCAATACCTTAAGAGTGCAGATACTGGCATCAACCATGTACCAATGACAAAGTGTGGATACTGGCAGCCATTTTTAGCTATTTTTGGTATTTCAAGGGCCATAATTCCGAACTGCCTGGGCCATGCAATTTGGCTAGTGATTGAACCTGGTCAAGGACTTATTGACAAACACATCTTGTTCAAGTTTGGCGAAGATCAGATGAGAAATGTTCAACTTAAGAGTACTGACAAGATTGTGACAGACAGACAGACACACAGACAGGTAGAAAGGAGTAAATTAATACGTCTTGTGGTGGGAGACATAATTATCTAAGAATTTAATTCTGGGTATATTTAGACAGTATTTGTTAGTTTTGGGTTTTACTCCGTTTTTCAGCAGTATTTCAGTCATGTAACGGCGGGCAGTTAGCCAACTTAGCCTAACCAGTGTTCCTGGATTCTGTACCAGTACAAACCTGTTCTTCGCAAGTAACTGCCAACTTCCCCACATGAATCAGAGGTGGAGGACTAATGATTTCAGACACAATGTCGTTTATCAAATATTCATGGAGAACATACTCCCCGCCCGAGGATCGAACTCGCGACCCCGCGATCCATAGACCAACGCTCTACCTACTGAGCTAAGCGGGCGGGTATATTTAGACAGTAAGAAATAGTAAATGAAATATGTTATGTTATAATCATGACTTGTATAAATGAGGTATAAAAATGTACACAATGTCATGTATGCCCCTAGACATAAACCATAAATCTGAATTTTTTTTTATCCCCCCCAAAAATATCCAAAACCATAAATCAGAATTATACAACTTGACAGTTTTAATACCAGTATAATTATAATTTAAATTTCTAAACTTTGTGTCTATACTTTTTTAAGTTTGTGACCCAACATGTAAAATTTTAAGGGCCATCAAGTACTTATAAATATTTTCGCATCAAGAAATTTGCTGATAAGCTGTAACGTGCACTTAAAAGAGTTCAAGTGTCGTAGTGAAAAGTACTTTCATTTCCCACATTTTTTTTACTACACTCTACTTGAACCTTGGCTGATGAGAACTAAAAACTTTAATAAAAAGCCTACCGTAAGTGGACAAATCATTTATCAATTGTTTTAAACACAACTTTTCTTCCTGGTTCCAGGTGTAAACAGCTTCTGAATTCACTATGCCAACAAACACTGCTTGCAAAAGAGATTATCTTAGATTCGCACTGTTGTTACTGTAAAACGCTTCCAATTCACATGAATTTTATTTCTTCAATTTAATCTGTGGTTTGTCCAATTTTGATTAATCGTGAAATATTATATTTTCGGACTTCCTGAAAAGTGAAACAGAAAAGGCATTCCAGAGATAAAGCAGGTATATACCGAGACAACACTTGTTAAAATTTACCCCGATATTTTCTAATTCATGTCTGATAAATCCAACAGATATAAGCAAAAATAAACTTCTTGAAAATAGTAAGTGTTAAGTAACCTTTACCCTGCTAAATTTCTAAAATAAACTCATCCATCGTTCAATTTGGGCAATACCGTTTATTTTTCAAACATGCAAAGGGATGTTCAATGAAAATTAAAGCCCTGCTCCGCGGCTATTCAAATTCTATTGTGTGTATGCAACCCATGATTACAATAGGTAACAGTTAACGGCCATGCGCCACACTTTAGCACGCAAAACCACAGGTATTTTATATAGAATTTTATATAAATAGACGCTATTTTGACAGGCGTCACTGTTCATAGTCAGGATTTCCATGTTTTTTCAGTGACAATTTAAGGTTAAAAGGTAGAACTGGAGCAGGTCTTTAACTGACTGAATTGCCAACAGTGCAGACCATGATTAGCCTGCACGGATGTACAGACTAATCTTGGTCTGCAAAGGCAGTATAACTTGCAGCCAGCAGGCTAAAATCTTATGAACCAATGACACTCAAGCATAAAACAAAAATGTTGATTTCCGATAATAACAAGATTAATGTATTATCTACCTGTATACGATCAGATCTATTTCCTGTATGGATTTCCAATAAGTTTCCCCACTGATTAATATAGAGATAAGGTCAGGCTTACTAATCTCCTACTGATCTTGTTTTTTTACTGTTTACTGCCATTTTTTTTTTTGTGTTTGTTTTGTGTTTTTTAAGCTAAAATACTTTTCTGCTACATTTCAGCTTAATATGTCTTTTTCTGCTAAATTTCAGCTTAATATCTTTTTTCTGCTACATTTCAGCTTATGTCTTTTTAGCTGCATTTCATCTTAATATGTCTTTTTTGGCTACATTTAAGCTTAATAATGTCTTTTTTGGCTATATTTCAGCTTAATATGTGTGGCATGGATTTGTAAAGATTGAACCTGGGGACATATTCGAGTTGTACAAAGAGGTCATTATTTTCCGATAAACTGAGGAAAAAAAAATCCTAAAGAAACTGGATCTGTAGTTTGTAAACAAGTCCACTTATTACTGCAGACAACTTCCACACTTCAAACATAGATGTACGCCTGAACAGTAAAATAAAAACAGCAACCAATTCCCTGGTAATAATGGGATTTGAACTTAAAACCTCTTTCCCAAGCCCCGCCCCACTTTCAGTAAATTAAGGTCATAAGTGAATACCAGCACTATGAAAGTAGTATATTCATTCATTACAGAGTTGAATTTATAGTTTATACTTTAATACTAAAAAAATTTGCAAGATGGGGGTTCGTCCGAGATACGGACTTTATCTTGCGCCGAAAATGGCACTTTCCATGCCAGAATGGCTTACACGTCATCAGAAATGATGACTTCTTTGAAGAGGGGAAGTAAGATACAAGGAAAGTCTGTATCCCGGACGTGCCCCCAGCTTACGACTTTTAGCGACAACAAATCGAAGCGCAATGCATATTTTATCACGAAAAATCCCTACTGCCTGTGGCAGGATTCAAACCGGGTCGCTCTGGTGCTAGCCCAATGCTCTAACCACTGGGCCCGACTCCCTGAAGAATGGCTTTTAAATGTGTAGGCTATGAGTAAACAACTGTAACATTTATTTATAAAACTACCTGGCAAATATCTTTTATCTGATCAATAAGTTTGTACCACTAGTAAATCACTTTTTATGGATTTTTTACATAAATTATTTTTTGTCTATAGTATGTGGGTCAGTCCCTTTAATTTCTCCCTATAAAAGGGACCTCCTAGATCACAGCTATATAACAAATTTATCAAAATCAAGAAAAATTTACCTTTTACAAAATCATTGCCCAACAATAAATATCCATCACTTTATTTCTGGGTCCTTAGAAAACATTGCTATCCCACAATACATTGCACATAAAACTCCACAGATGTTTGTTACCAACAAAGTTTTCTGCGGTTCCTTTGGTAGCTATGGTAACCAGCTGAAGCATCAAAGACCCATCCTTATCAAAATATCTGAAAATATAGCAACGAAAAAAGTTACTAAACTGTGTCATATCAGACAAATCTAAGATATAATCATACAAATTAGCTCGGGTTAATCTCTTATCTTCCATGCTATTATACCTCCAGAACCTACGGTATCTACAACATTAATTTTGTCAATAACTTATTTTTTTTATACATGTATAGGGAATCCCTCATGACTAATGCTTAATGTAATTTCCATCTGGTATAAAGTTTAATATGAAAACATTTTTTAATTCAGATTTTATTTATTTTATCATGCACCTAGAAAAATGACAGGATCCCTATTATCAGTGTTGATATAAACGATACACGATGTCATATACAATTTTTTTACACCCAAAAAAATTCAGCCCTACGACAGTCCTAAATCACAATTCCGCAGCATAATCCCTACACTGAATATTATTCTTGTATAAATATAACATCTCCACCCTAATATCTTATTTTTGCTGAAAATTTTAAAGCACTCTTGGACTTTCAAATATTAAAAAAAACAACAACAAAAAAAACTTATTCAAGCCTCAACTTGCCACGCTTGCTCCCTTTAAACATTTACACTCTAAGCACATGTATACTTCAAATGTCAAGTTTTGGTTTTTTACTCTCCACCTCTAATCTTCATTACACATGTTTCTTCCCCCAAACTTGCATACATTACTGTCCCCCTCCCATTATGAACTTACTATCAAATGTACATTATACACCTTTATTTACATCAATAACACCAACACCCAGTATTTTATGGGCCTAATTTGTCACTTACACTATTCTAAGGGCATAAATATTTATTACTTGACGAGCGCATGTGTCACATGTCTATACATAAACAAGTGTGACCTTTTTTTTTTGTTTTCATCCAAGAAGACCTACAGTGAGATCAACCCGAGGATTATAGCTCATCCGTTTAAAAATAACAACAACAACAAAACCCCTTCTTTTTTTTAACCCTTTTTACATGTAACAAAGAACCACATACTTTTTGGCCTTAATCAAATTTCATTAATTCAACTTTAATGTAAAACTAAAATGGTCAGCCAGTATAAAGGGTTAGCTTTCTCAGTTGTCATGCTAAGCTTAATTAATCTTTTCCTTGCTAAATTTCTAAAATGGACTGGTCTATCCTTCAATTTGGGCAGTACCACTTATGATTCAAAGGGATGTTCACTGAAAATTTACTGACAGAATAGCGAACAGTGCAGACAATGATCAGCCTGCAGTTTGTCTGCACTGGTCGCGAAGGCAAAATCACTTGCCACCAGCAGGTTAAAGTTTAACATAATGAGCATTATTTTTTTTGTATGTCAGAGTAATGTAAACCAATTACAGAAATAAAATAAATACAAAGTAAGTAAATTATTATAGCATAAAGATAATAATTATATCTGTAATGTGAAATAATACGTGATTTTATATAGTAAACCTTTTCTATTCAAAAGAGATCACTGACAAACTTTTCTATTCGAAAGAAATAAACAAGTGATCCAAAATGTCAGTCATATTTAAGGGAGGTAATTTTACACACCTGTCTAAAAGGGAGGTAATCTGAAATACTCAAGTTAAATGTTATGATCTAAGCAAAGTCACAGTAATTCATAAGGTCAATTTTTGCACAAGTTACTGAATATCAAAGAGCCTATTCAGTTAAAGAGTTAAAATCTGAAAAGTTCTAAATTATTTTCACAGAAATATTACAGAAATATTATCATACAAATGTACCTTTAAAGGCAAAAAGATAAATCATCAAAATTAAACAAATAAAACTATCATAATGGCCTTTAAAGTAAGTTTTTTCATATCTGCACAAATATGGCAATGCATGTTGAATCGGTGTATGAAGTGTCTATTTAACAGTTCAAGTTGAAAATACCATAGATGTTATGAAAATAAAACTGCACAGCTGTTTGGTTCTGAACAGATTTTTCTGCTACTATACAGCCATATCATTGATATTGATAATCATTCACTGCTTCCTTGACTTCTTATCGGTAACATGGTAAAACTCCCCTCCCACTGGTATTCAAACCTTTAACTCGCAATCGTCCGATTAAAGGTCTGACGTTCTACTCCTGCAACACTGTGCTTGCCCAACTGAGTATTTTATACCCTGCACCACTGTGCTTTACCATACTGAGTATCTTACAACGAAGTTCAGCCTTGAACTTTGACCAGCCTATTAAACAGCCAACATATTCTGCTCAAAGCAGTCTATGCTAATTTACGCTTTATCTCAATTTCACATTTAAAAATCTATGTTACCTTACTCTTAACACAGAGGTGAATAATCCTCAAAGTATGAACAAAAAGCAGAATTATCCTGATGAGTGCACATAAGGTACTTTATTTCCAAAAAAATGCATCAACTTTTCACTATTTCTTCCCTGCAGTTTCTAACCTAACACTCCATCTTCTAAAATCAATAACAGGCAAGATTAAACCACTTTGCATCAATAAAAAATAACAAAATTTTGTTCAAATGTTTAGTCCATGTAATAAAATGAGGAATGAAAATACTTGCGTCTATTTCAACGACCGATCTCGTAATACATCAAGCCGAATAATTGCAATATATCAAGCCGTATTTGACTAAACGCTTCAAAAGATGGATGAATATTTTTCTAATTCGAAGATAAAACACTTCAACACTGAATCAAGCTGTGGTAATGTGTGTTGTTGAAATACAATATATTGATATAACTGTGATCTTTGATAAAATTATTTCTCCCAAAATCATTTGTATGACTGCATTTTACATTTTGAAATTTCTTTTTACAACTTAAGTGACTCAATAAAACATGTCGGTAAACATAAAATGATCTCATCTCGATATCTTAATACCGTGAAATAATATTATTCATGAGGTACAAATTTTTTATATTTTGCTGTTGTGTCATAAATGATAATTAAATCCTAGCTAGCGAATACATTTGTTGTTTACGTTTTAAAATCTGAAATCCTCAAATTCATGTTCCCACAAAATGGACGTTTTGACCTGTGACCTTGGCGATGTTGGTACAAACCTGTCTCTTGTGCATGACACACTTGACCATCATGTTCAACATATGTGTAAAGTCTCACTGGAACAAGCTTATAGGCAGTGCAAAGGCTATATGGCATTTAAGACAAGCTCCAACTTAAAAAAAACTTCACAAGTAAACCATGCTGTATAACAAATCATATATGGCCTTAAATACTATTAGAACTGTATGAAATCTGAACAGCCAGACATCAGAAAACTTGTACATATTTCACAACAGTGCAGAGTACTGCACAGTTTGAGTGTGTTTGCTGCTGATAACAATATTCAAGGGCAATCAAAGGATTAAAGCAAGAACATTGTATAAAGGTACTGATATGAATTAGCAAATACAGCCATATTGTCCTAATCCCTCTAACTACCGTTTTTGAAGTGTTTAATGAAAGATGTTAAGTTTCCTCCCGGAAAAGAAGGGATGTCCTGTCTACTGTCTCAACCACCCTAGTAAATATTCGCTACTTACCGGTATAATTCATTTCATAAGATAACTTGTTTCTATGTTAATTCTAATTCATTCCAGCAATTTTAACGGAGGATTTTTTTTTTTATAACATGAAGTTATGAGTCTGCATTTATAGCAAAGTATTAAAAGCAATTAAAGAGTGCAATAAGAACTCTGGTTTGACTTTAACCCTTACCCTGCTTTATTTCTATAATGGACTGGTCCGTCTTTCAATTTGGACAGTACCACTTATTATTCAAAGGGGTTTTCACTGAAAATTTACTGACTGAATAGCGAACAGTGCAGACCATGATCAGACTGCACGGATGTGCAGTCTGATCTTGGTCTGCACTGGTCGCAAGGGCATAATCATTTGCCGCCAGCAGGCTAAGAGTTAAATGTGCTGCACTGTGCAATGCACAGAAGCAAATCCTGTCAAATGAAACCAACAGCAAGTTTTCTATCATTTAATAAGAAACTTTGGATGCTTCAATGTTTTCGTTTAAAGGCATGAAAAAAAAAGAGCACTAAAATTCAAAATGCAAGTTGGAGACTCAGTCTGGTAACTCCAACATCTGATTGGCTGTTTCTGAACACAGTCTCTAAATTAACCAATGAAAATGCAGTAATCTTAGACTGGTTTTCAAACTTAAGTTTCATAACACATGACTCAGATTAAAGAAAAATTCCTGCTCCAGAAACCAATCATAATATTACATTGGCCTTTGTATGTTTGTATCTTGTAATCTGTATCAGGAAAATGTATTTTATAGATATCCATGTCAAACCCACACTTCTCTTCTCAATTTGAAGGAGCAGAGATAAAAATGAAAACAAACTTCCCATTGTTGAAACCCTGTCATATTTATATCAAAAGTAAAATAAGATGGGGGGAAAAAGAATTCAAAAACTTTCATGTAAAACAATACATGCCTGTTTTCATACAAGAAAACACCTGTATTTTCTCATTGGGAGTTGATTTACATAAAACACTGATTAATAGTAAACCTTAAATTTAATTACTTTTGTTTACAACTTCAAATTTAGCAGTAAATTATCACAAGATCTGATTAACTTCTTCGGTTTCTTACCAATTAAAGCACAACCCCTGGGCCAGGCAATGACCCTTACTTACTTTAACTGATAACCATGTACGCTTATTTTCATGTGGTGGACACATAATGGCGATATTAACAAAAACATAATATCCCTATGCAATTTCAGCATTCCCAAACTGGTATAGAAACCTATGTGCTACTATGAACTATGTTAACTGCCAAGAAAATGCTGAAGGTGGGAACACAATTACTTCATAGCATTAACCCTTAGCCTGCTGGTGGCGATTGGTTTTGCCTTTGCGACCAGTGTAGACCAAGATCAGCCTGCACGTCCGTGCAGGCTGATCATGGTCTGCACTGTTCGCTATTCAGTTAGTAAATTTTCAGTGAACACCCCTTCGAATAATTAATGGTATTGCCCAAACTGAATGACGGAACAGTCCATTTTAGAAATTTAGCAGGCTAAGGGTTAAATATATTCAGACTGTCATATCACAGGCCAAAAAATAGCTAAATTAGTCTGATGTTGAGTGTTCAACCATTGACTGAAAATTTCTTTTTAACTCTTGATAAAATACTTATCTTGAGCAGTATCTTTTTCTTTTTTCAATGTATCAATTATCATGAAATTTTGTACACTGCATCATTTATACTCATAAATTTCTACAATCTATTGATAAAGAGGATAAAGTTTGAACTTTAGCAAGGACAATGACGTAGCTCTATACCAAATAGTCCTTGACTTTCTCCTTTCATGAATACACTATTATCACAATCTGATCACAGACCTAGCAGTTACCATAAAATCCCTACAAAGCCTAACACAGCATCAATTTTAATTCCAAGGGCAGTAACTCTGTTGCACATATCCTAATAAATTTCCAGATTTTGAACTAATTAGCATATACAGAGTGTGTGCAGCACAGTTATTAGTACATGCAGTTAACCTGTCAATCTGTCATAAAATTGTCGTTAAGCAATAATTAATACATATCCACTTCACACATGGAAAGTAATGCACTTATGGCAGAAAATATGTCATTAACCTTTACCCTGCTAAATTTCTAAAATGGACTGGTTCATCATTCAATTTGGACAATACCATTTAATACTAGAAGGGTGTTTGCTGAAAATTTACTGATTGAACAGCGAACAGTGCAGAGCATGGGTGTGCAGGCTGGTCTTGGTCTGCACTGGTCGCAAAGGCAGAATCACTTGCCACCAGCAGGCTTAATGTTAAATGGTCTTTGATTTTTACACACCTTTTTCAAAGGTAGTTCAGTAAGTAAGGTAGCCACACAGCAATGTCCCTACAAATCATGAATCATGATTCAGAGAGCAGATTTTATCTACCTGTCATCATGAAGAAAATTTACCAAGCTAATACCAATTTAAATTGGGACCTCTGTGTTAGACCCTACTGAGCTAACTGGGCAGGTTTAAACAACAGCAGTACACAAATGGGCAAAAATGACTCAAAGAAAGAAAACTCATAGTTTATGGAAATTCCTCTAATCTGCTCATTGCTACAGACTTGGCTACCAGGTCCTCCCTGACTTGTTATTGTATACATTTAATGAACATGCGTACAACTTTTGCTAAAAAGGTCATCTCGAATATTTTAGTCCTAATATGGTAACCCTAAACCAAAAACATCAACATACTTCACCATAAGCTGTGAAGGACACTTATATTTACATCAATGCTACCATATTTGGAGGCAAACAGCTAATGTTCTACTTGAAGAATCCACTAGATTAGATAGCTGGGATTTTTATTTCAAGTAAGTGGAAAAAACTTCCTAAATCACTGACAAGAATATATCAAAAACCCTGGTGGGTAGTGAATATACCATAACCGAAATGAATCAAAGCATAAGGGAGAATTCAAGTAATACGGTTATACCCGACTGAGCATCCATTTATACACAATTGAGTAAACTGCAAGAAATGCATTCTAGCATAAAACTGCTGTTCTTGTCAGTTTTGGGGTTGTGAGTAAACATGTGTTAACATAGAGATTCTTGCACTCATGTGCTGTTAAACACCTTTTTTTCAGATGCACATTCATGCAGTCGCAAAACGTAAATGTATTACGTCTTCAAAATGATAATTCCAATGTGATAAAACAATGCAGATATTCCCGCACATATCTTGGAAATTCAATGACGTTGAGGGGCACTATGGGACACTACATTCATTTATCAGTTTTTACCCATTTTATGCTAGAACAGTGTTAGGGGCGTGTTTATTTTGCGTTACAATATTTTGAGAATCCCTCGGGATATGTTGGCGCCAATCAATCCTGAGGGATTCTGCAAAAAACATGCGTTATCCCTGTATAATGAACCAAACCTAAAGTACAATGTATACCATTTCACGGAGAATAGAAAACCAAGGAGGGGGTGGGTGATATCAAATATAGATGACAAGAGGGCCATGATTCCCCTTTATGGCTTACCTGTGTCTATTTAAACCATGTGCCCCACCAGGGCGGGGCCATATTTGACCCTAGGGGGATGATTTGAACTATCTAGGTAGAGGACCACTAGGTGATGCTATATACAAAATATCAAAGCCCTAGGCTCTGTGGTTTTGGACATGATTTTCAACATTTTTCCCTATATAAGTCTATGTAAACTATGTGACCCCAAGGGCAGGGCCATATTTGACACAAGTAGGATAATTTGAACAATCTTTGTAGAGGACCACTAGATGATGCAACATACCAGATATCAAAGCCCTAGGCCCATTAGTTTTGGACAAAACTATTTTTGAAGTTTTTTCTTTCGGTTGCCATGGCAACAAGAGTTCTGTACAGAATTCAATTCTTTGAACAACTTTTAAAGCAGACCATCTAAGGAACATTCCTGTAAAGTTTCATCTAAATTGGCCTGATGGTTTAGGAGATGTTGTTTAAAGCAAAATGTTGATGCACGACAGACAACCACTGACCACAGTATCTCCCCCTTAGCTAAAGCCCAAGGGAGTATATATATATATGATAACTTTAGCAGATTTTGTTGTTTAACGCTTAGCCTGCTAAATTTCTAAAATGGACTGGTCCATCATTCAATTGGGGCAAAACCATTTATTAATAGAAGGGGTGTTCACTGAAAATTTACTGACTGGATAGCGAACAGTGAAGACCATGATCAGCCTGCACGGATGTGTAGGCTGATCTTGGTCTGCACTGGTCGCAAAGGCAAAAGCAATTGCCACCAGCAGGCTAAAGGTTAAATTTGAAATCCATGAACTTATGTCCCTGCAAAATCAAAAGATTCCACTCCATACTATAAGACACTAAGAAATATTTATTACACTTACCTCCACATTCACTATAAGACAAGAGATCAAATAATAAATCCAAATAGATGACTCAATGTTAACAAAAAATATATTTCCAATACCACACAAACCACCTGCTTTTATGTTGACTTTCACATTGTGTACTTAATGCATTTTCACAACATGCATTAGGCCGGAACATATTTGTCATTTGTTTCCACAACAGACTGCCAACATTTACCAGCAGTTTGACAAAGAAATTTGACTAGATGTGAATATCAACCACAAAATAAACAAGAGCTGCCATATTAGGGACAAATGCATCACCCCTCCCCCTCATCCCCGACCCCAACATTATGAACATTAGAATTAGGGCTGTCATCGATAGAAACGATATCGATGTATCAACGATATTTTTTTGTCGATCGATTATCGATTCCCATTTTCAAAAATCGATAGTTTACAGAGAGAAAAAACTATCCTGAGAAAAACACTCAGACCCTCAAAAACAATTAAGCTTACAAAGTTGTAAATTTAGATAAATGCAAAAGAGAAGTGAAGGCAAAATAAAAATGAAAGATTTTATTAATTTTTATTTGTTTCTTTTATTTTCATAAATACAAATACAACATAATCAAACAGTAATATGAAAAGTAGGCAATAAAACTAAAACTAGCATTTACAGGTAGGTATATAGTATGCATATGAACAAATAGGTTGTTAATCTAACTTAATAATCGATATATCGATGTATCAATGATATTTGTCTTCTGATATATCGGTATAGTCGATATGCCTAAGACCCAATCAATTTAGAATATGAGATTTTGTTTCTGAACTATTTTAAAATGCCAAATCAAGAAAAAAAGATGACTGCATCGGGAATCGAACCCAGACCGCCTCAGCATTAATTAATTAATAAAGAAGTTTCCCGCTGCCATTACCAATACAGCTATTGAGGATTTAGTGTTCGTTTAATATAGATATTTATAATCGAGACATCATTTACCTCGCATAAAGCGTTACAAATGCTTTTAGATTTTCATCATAACAAGAGCTGTCCGTAAGACAGCCAAGCTCGACTATTCGAAATATTGTCACAGAAGCAGGAAATTATTACCCAAAATGTTAAATATCAAAAGAGTTTTAAGTTCGAAAGGGGACATAATTTGACCAAAATACATATCAGAGTTATGGGACTTGGTGCTATCAACTAGTTTTATAACCCCGAAGAAACATGTTAAGTTTCAATTCAATATCTGCATTAGTTTTGGGGATAGTAACTTGCATGTAAAACTTTAACCAGATGATTTTCTAAGTCCAAAAGGGGGCATAATTTGCTCAAAATACATGTTAAGAGTTATGGAACTTGACCCAGTGAGGTTGGTAATTGACCTAGAAAAAGAATAAATAAGTTTCAAAGCTATATGCCTTTTGGTAATAGCTGTATGTACTTGCACGCAAAACTTTAACCAGGATTTTCTAAGTCCAAAAGGGGGCATAATTTGCCCAAAATACAAGTCAGAGTTATAGGACTTGGTGCTATCAACTAGTTTTATAACCCCGAAGACACATGTGAAGTTTCAATTTAATATCTGTAGTAGTTTTGGAGATAGTTACTTGCATGTAAAACTTTAACCAGGATTTTCTAAGTCCAAAAGGGGGCATAATTTGGCCAAAATACATGTCAGAGTTATGGGACTTGACCCAGTGAGGTAGGTAATTGATCTAGAAAAAGAAAAAATAAGTTTCAAATCTATATGCCTTTTAGTAATAGCTGTATGTACTTGCACGCAAAACTTTAACCAGAATTTTCTAAGTCAAAAAGGGGGCATAATTTGGCCAAATTAAAGGTCAGATTTATGGGACTTGGTGCTATCAACTAGTTTTATAACCCCGAAGACACATGTGAAGTTTCAATTCAATATCTGCATTAGTTTTGGAGATAATAACTTGCATGTAAAACTTTAACCAGAATTTTCTAAGTCCAAAAGGGGGCATAATTTGGCCAAAATACATGTCAGAGTTATGGGACTTGACCCAGTGAGGTAGGTAATTGATCTAGAAAAAGAAAAAATAAGTTTTAAATCTATATGCCTTTTAGTAATAGCTGTATGTACTTGCACGCAAAACTTTAACCAGAATTTTCTAAGTCCAAAAGGGGGCATAATTTGGCCAAAATGAAGGTCAGAGTTATGGGACTTGGTGCTATCAACTAGTTTTATAACCCCGAAGACACATGTGAAGTTTCAATTCAATATCTGCATTAGTTTTGGAGATAGTAACTTGCATGTAAAACTTTAACCAGAATTTTCTAAGTCCAAAAGGGGGCATAATTTGCTCAAAATACATGTTAGAGTTATGGAACTTGACCCAGTGAGGTTGGTAATTGACCTAGAAAAAGAATAAATAAGTTTCAAAGCTATATGCCTTTAAATGATAGCTGTATGTACTTGCATGCAAAAACTTAACCAAGGTGTGACGCCGACGCCGACGCCAGGGTGAGTAGAATAGCTAGACTATTCTTTGAATAGTCGAGCTAAAAAGTAGTAAAAACAACTAATTCTCATGTGTTTCCATAACATAATTATATTATAGTACATGTGTGACAGTAATTAAGTTTCAAAGCTTTCTTAAGAAATACAGCGTTAAATTCCAGAATGATATCTAGAAAAATCTTCTATTTTTGTTTTCGAACAATCTGGAGGTCAGTGCCTTTAAGGTGGTGTTTAAAATAAATAAAATTTTCAACAAATGATAGGCCACACTTTTTGTGAGGCTTATATAGTTAATGTATTCATTCTGTGGGTACAATGCGACTGATTTTGGCATTATACGGCTATCAGAACGATTGAAAAAAAAAGGGAAGGCAAGTGGGTGCGCAACTTCACATGTTTATAATAAATGTTCACAGAAAAGAATGAAAGAAATTTAATGAAATTCTGCCAAATGGTAAGTTTGTTATGTACAAATATGTGGATTTTTAGACAATTAAAGGGCAATAACTCTGAAGTTACAAAAGAAATCCATACAAAATTGTCTGTGCACAACCACATCATAGTGCTCTAAATTCTGTTAAAGTTTCATAGTTCTAGGTCAAATATATCAAAAGTTATGATGCAGAAATTGCCATATCTATAGTACCCTATATAGTTAACACTAGAAACTTCTAAGGGCCATAACTCTGGTGTTACTTGGGCAATCTGTCTGAAACTTGATGGGCCCCATAACCTCACAGTGGTGAACATGAATATGAAGTTTGTTTGAAAAGAATCTAAAATAAGGATTTTTTTTTTTTCTTTGGTGGGGGGGGGGGGGGGAGGGGTGTGATCAAGGTAAGGGGGTGACCAGGTGTGGGTACACAACTTCACATGTTTACAATAAATGTTCATGAAAAAGAATGAAAGAAATTTAATGAAATTCTACCAAATGGTAAGTTTGTTATGTACAAATATGTGGATTTTTATACAATTAAAGGGCAATAACTCTTAATTTACACATAAATTCAAATGAAATTGTGTGTACACAACCACATTATGGTGATCTAAATTCTGTTTAAGTTTCATAGTTCTAGGTCAAATATATCAAAAGTTATGATGCAGAAATTGCCATATTTATAGTACCCTATATAGTTAACACTAGAAACTTCTAAGGGCCATAACTCTGGTGTTACTTGGGCAATCTGACTGAAAGTTCACGGGCCGCAAGAACTCATAGTGGTGAACATGTATATGAAGTTTTAAATAAATATTCCCAACCATTTCCTAGATATGGCTCCGGACGGACGGACGGAAAGACGGACGGAAGGACGGACGGACGGACAACGCCAAAACTATATCCCTCCGACTTTCGTCGGGGGATAACAACATTGCCAGTGGGAAGATGTAACACCCAATTAGTGAGAATAACTGAACAAATAGACAAAATGAGTGTGTGTGCTGTGGGGTGGGTGTACTGGCAAGGAAATGGCAAGTACCAGTTACTGTCAGCCACTAAACTGTGAGACAGCTGATTTGGACACGACCTGTATCTCAACAGACTTCCGGATTTTTAACCAAATCAGATTCAATCCTCGTGAAAAATTAATATAAGCTTCAACCTAAACTCCATGTAAAATCCACCTGACATGGAACAACAATACAATACTTTTTCCTTGGCCTTACTGTAATTATAACACAGTTGTATTGTTCAGTTGTATTGTTATAATAACTATCGGTAATTACCCCGATCATTGCAGTAATATGCAGTAATCACGAATAATGTGTTACACTTATGCAGTGTAATTACTTAGCTTAGAAAAAAGTTGTTTTGCATACCTATCTCATAGATATCTGGCCTGTCTACATGTATTTTCGCATTATTACAGTTAAGAATTTATTCATTTTGTTGGGTTTAACGTCACACCGACACAATTTTAGGTCATATGGCGACTTTCCAGCTTTGATGGTGGAGGAAGACCCCAGGTGCCCCTCCGTGAATTATTTCATCACGAGAGGGCGCCTGGGTAGAACCACCGACCTTCCGTAAGCCAGCTGAATGGCTTCCTCACATGAAAAATTCAACGCCCAAAGTGAGGTTTGAACCCACATCGATGAAGGGCAAGTGATTTGAAGTCAGTGACCTTGACCGCTAGTAGGAAATTTATACAAAGAAAATTTCTCAAAAAATAATTTTAAAATCAGTTTCATCTTAACTAGGATTTACAACAGTCAAGAATAAACTTACAATTGACCTGCATTTCTTTTAAAAGCTTTTTCAATAGAATTATCATTCTGATTTTTTCATGAAAATACTGCTAACCCTTCTAAACTAGACACTCCTCAAAACTATAAGCTTGCCCCAAATCATTCGGCCTGAGGCCGTTAACCTTTATACCCTGCTAAATTTCTTAAATAGACTGGCCTATCATTCAATTTTGGCAGTATCACTTATTGTTCAGAGGGGTGTTCACTGAAAATTTACTGACTCAGTGAACAGTGCAGATAAAGATCAACCTGCACAGAGGCACTAGTTGCAAAGACAAAATCACTTGACGGCAAGTTGATGCCAGCAAGCTAAAAGTTACGTCTTGAGGGGAATATTATCCTCCACTGATGTTCACCTTAAAACTGCTCTAACCACACACGGATGATGACAAAATGACTTGAATGTGTTTTGTCTGTTTTGGGTTTAACACCATTTTTCAACGGTATTTCAGTTATGTAGCGGTGGGCAGTTAACCCAGCCAATGTTTCTGGATTCTGTACCAGTGCACACCTGTTCTCCCCAAGTAACTGCCAACTTCCCATGATCGAATCAGAGGTGGAGGACGAATGATTTCAAACACAATGTCTTTTCATCAAATCGTCATGGAGAACATACTTCAGGATCAAACTCACGATCCATAGATCAGAAATCTCCCTACCAAGCTAAGCTGGCGGATCTCCCTACCAAGCTACATTTTTTGTAAGTAGGTGGGTTAAAAATTTCCAAATTTTGAAACAATCATGATTGTGAAGCTCAACAAAACAAAATAACACAACCACCTTGAACAAAGTTCAGACTTTCAAGTAATTTTGCTCTAACCAAGTTGCACTGTAATTAACTAAAACACGAAACTAGTTCGATTATATTCTTCGCTTACTCATTAAAAAAAAAGAGGTTATAGTTTGACAGGTTTACAAGGTGATATTGTTAATATTTGTCATAAATTGCATGCGTACTGCATGATAGCATGACTCATGTATTTTATAAACTAAATGTACATTGCACTGTACATGTATATATTATGCATTCAACTGTTACAGCTTAAAGTGCACCATGTGTGTTATTCTTCCTATTTATTCTATCATAATTAAGGCTTAACTGATCTAATTAAATTAACTGCTTCCCTGATCGTGATCTCATGCTTTAGTTTAAGAATTTTCTTTACTAGAAAAAATGAAAGTAATTTATATTTATCTACTACTACTTCTCTTATAAAATTTCCTGCCTTTTTAAACAGTATCGTACACACAGAGTGTAATGAAAAATTTGAAAAAAAAAAAAACTAAACGTTCTGGGCATTAAATGTTCAAAAATGAGTAAATCAATCACACTTACTGTTTAAATCAGCCGATGGATAAACCATGAAAAAATCCTTATACAACAAGCATGTCCTACAATCACGACACTACGAGTAAATGAAATTAATTAGCACATCATAAAACACACTTATGACCATCATTTAACGTGTCTAAATATAAACATATCGTCATCATTTATACGATTACAGCAACACAGTCATCTTCTTTTCCCAAACCTGCCAAATGACCATGATCTAATTTCACTTTGCACCTATATGCTTAGTACTCGCTCTTTAAACATACACTGCTTCAGATTTTTCATTATTAAAAGGAAAGGTTGGTAAGGAGGGGGCTGGGGGGGGGGGGGGGCAGGATTTCACTCTGTTATAGTGGCCTGGCCCCATTTTTCACAAAACATATTTCAGCCTCAGCTGAGTTTGAGATTTTAATATCAATTTTACTAAAACTTCAAGGTTAAGTTTCAGCTATATTATAAGACTGACCATTAATACCAAAAGGTCACTTGAAAATAGTTAATAACTTTAAATTTAGTTTTAAACATGCTATTTAGACATAAATGATACATAAAGTTTCATTATCAAACTCAGCTGAGACTGAAAATGTTTTGTGAACCCAGCACCTGAAGACCTAGTTATTTTTTGCTGCAGCAAATCAAGTCAAAAAACGGTGGAATCCAAGACCCATCTCTACTTAGCAACATTTGCCTTCTACTTTAACCCTTACCCTGCTATACATGTACATTTGTATTTCTACAATGGACTGGTCCATCATTCAATTTGGGCAGCATCACTTATTATTTAAAGGGGTGTTCACTGAAAATTTTCTGACTGAATAGCGAACAGTGCAGACCATGATCAGACTGCTCGGACATGTAGGCTGATCTTCAACTGGTCTGCACTGGTCGAAAAGGCAAAAATCACTTGCCACCAGCAGGCTAAGGGTTAACAATAAATGAAACTGCTGGATTTGTCAATTCTTTTTTTAATTTAGAAAATGTTTGCTTTTTTTTAGGAAAAGCAAGAAAATGAAATTTAAACGTAATTCCATGAGTTTAGGAACTTTTTTGTCTACAATAACACTCATTTTAAGCCAACAAAATAATATAATAAACTGTTCTGTATTAGCCATTCTATTGAAATTTGATACAAAAAAAGAAGTAATTTAACTCAAAATTAACTGTACTTTGTACCACAGGCATACATATTAATCTAAACACAAGAGGGTCATGATGACCCTGAATCGCTCACCTGAGTATATTGTACCACATGTTTCAAATGGCAAACTTACATGTTTCAAAAGGGGATTTAATTCCTCATTGATTTATGTAAAAATTATCAAATAATATCCAAAATTAACTTTACATGACTGTGTACTGTGATTCATCCTCCATTATTTTGGTCCTTCAAAGTTTTGACGTTTAGATTGCCAGTCACAAATACAAAGCAATCTGAACGTAAAATTATTTTGACTAAGAGGAATGACAACTGTAAAATATCAGATCTGTTGTTAGTCCAACTAACTGTACGTGAGTCATGATATTGTGACAATATTTGCATAGGTCGATATCTTTCCTCCACGTACAACATATGAAGGACCTTTTATGTGGTGAACCTTCCGCGACGATTCTAGGTGGCGATTTTTAAATAGCAATTTAACTACTCAAAACCAAAAACATTAGTGGAATTTTAAGATACCTGGAAAGAATATCCATTTTTTCCTCCCATTCAATTGATGATTATGTGAATAAAAGGCAAAACACGAGTTTGTCACTGTTTTAAACAATGCACAAATTTTACATGGCTCCGATTCATGTCACGTGATCGATAACGACCAACCGCACTGTCAGCGTGTACCGAGTGTAATGGCGGATGTGTTAATACAGCGGGGTAGCCAAAATGAAACATACAGTGTTTACACTTTATTAACATGTTATTTACTGTTATGTTTAAACCATAAAATGATTCAGTTTTATTTTGTTTTACGATTTCATCGTTTAAGTATATTGCCTGATCGTGTTTTTACCTTAATCTACTTTCACCACAGAAGAGGTCTTTAACTGGTTTTGACGTAAAGATAGGGATTATGACCTATCAGTTTTGACGCAGGGGTCACGCTGTCGATCGCCACTTGAGCCATTTGCGACAAAAAATTAAATGTGGCTCCGAAATTTTCTAATTGGCGAAAATGGCCCGAAGCTATGTCTGTCTGCAAAACTACGAATATTGCCAGTTTTACGAACCAAAAGGTGTGAAAAATCGATAATCTGTGTAGACACAACATCCGTTATTGAAAAGGAGGGAGCCAGTTTGCAAAATTTTTATTTGATCAGGCAGTTAATTGGCGATAATTAGATTATTGAATAACAAACTGGATAATTATAATCATCATTTTGTGCACTTGATACGATTTTATGAGCAGTCGGCCGTTAGACAAATTTTCTATAATTACCGAGGGTTAGTTTGGGCAAAAACAAATAAAAATGCTTTAGACAAGCAGAAATTGTAAGTATTGAATAGCTATGATGATAGAAAAGCAAAAAAACATAGGTATTTTATCAAATATTTAATTCCAACTTACGTTTTCCGAATTTGTCACCCGTTTTCGCGACCGTGATTTTCGGATATTTCTGTCATTTCTGACGAGATTTTTTAGTGCAATCTTAATAAAAAGCCAATAAAAAGTCTACATTTAAGAAAAATATGACAACTGTTGCAAAAGGAGCTCTTATTTTGAAGTATTTTTCGAGAATAAAACATGCGAAGGCATTGAACCCCACCCACATATGTAGGCAATGTGCAAAATAAGACACTGTTTTTTTTAAACATTTTTTTTTCTTTTTTGACATCTTTATTTTAAATGTGATTTTCAGATTTTTTTATTAAATGGCAGATGTTTATAAAAATGATAATTTTAGAAATTAACACAAATTGATTTTCTAAAAGCTTTTTAAAGGGTTACTAAGAAATATGTAATAACTACATTAAGGTTCATGTAAAGTGTTTGGAGACCACCCCTCAGGTGAATTTTGATTTTGGAAATTTATTCTTCGAAGACCGTTTCTATTTATTATAAATACACTGAATTGTTAAGAGGAAGTAGGGAATAAATTATACAAAGGTAAGCTTCTTTGAGACTAAGTATTTTGTCTAAAATTACACGTACTTCGACCGTCACGGTTCTATTTTGTAGAAAATATCAAACTTTTTTTTTCAAAAGTATTTTTTCTTTAAATACGTTTTGTTTGTGTCTGTAACATATTTATCTAGGTACTCCTAGTATTAAAATACAGTTAACTTACATATTTTCTGAATTATAGGAGTATTTTGTCATTTTGACAGCTCTACTTTCACTTTCGTTTTGCAATTTTGGCAACTTTTTGAAATGTAGATGTATTGTAGCAATTTTAACGCTGGGAGTACCTGGAGAAATATGTTAGGCACACAATAAGTACAGACCTAATGTCAAAATATTTTTGAAAAACAAGTTTGATATTTTTTACAAAACAGAATGTGAACAAGCAAAGTACATGTCATATAAGAGAAATATTATTGTACCGAACAAAACAACCTGTCTTGAATGACAGGTCTACTCTTTCTGAACAGTTTGGTATACAATGTATGAAAAACAAAAGCCTATGAGGTCTCAAAACATGAAACAAAAATTCAGTCGAGGGGCAGTCTCAAACACTTTACATGAACTTGAGTAGTATGAGTACTTTGGTACATATAATGTAGTCCTACAAGAACGTCAATGCTATGCGCTTCGCCGTTGTTGGCCTCATAATTTTATCTTCAGAAAAAGCAGTGGCTCAGAGAAAGAAATTCCCAGTGTGACCCCTGTTGACGTCAAATTATTTGGACTAATCTGTTGTAAAATAAGCCATCACAATAAGCCAAATGAATAAGGCTACACTATACCATGCCTTAAACAAAGATACTTCCACTACTTCCAATACTACTCAGAGTTTGACTTTTGTATGTCTCATTCTAATTATTGAGACAACTTTGGTAAACCGAAACACAGGTGTGTCAAATTATTTAAAGTGAGTGACGAGTTGCTCCCCTTCGTTTGTGCCCAAAAAAAGTCCCACTTGGCTGCTCATATGGTCAGTAAAATAAAGATATACAAAAATAAACCCCTGCAATATGATTTTTTTTTAGACTCTTAAGTTATTTTTCGGAAAAAACAGCTTTTATTTTTTGAAAGTTATTTACCTGTCAACCCGGAAATGATGCTTAGACTGGTAACAATTTCAATTGCTTTTGAACTTAAAGAGAAATAATTACCACAAAGGGATATTATAACATTATCAAGTCAAAACGTCCCTGGTCGCATGTTTTTATGACCAATGACAGTATTAACTATGTATGTATGTATGTATACTGCTTGACGCCCCTTTCGGGTATAACTAGCAGGTTCGCGTCTGTGCCAGAATAAAAGTTAAAAATAAAAATGGTGCCGTCAATGAAGACATTTGTTGTAGAAGGTATTAAGGGTTCCAAAAGACTAGTTACAATTACACCAAAAGAAAGTTGTAGCTGCCCATCTACAGGGCAATGTTACCACATACTGGCAGTTAAAATGTCTTTGAACATAGACGGTATTTGTGATAAGCCAAAAGTAAAAAATCTCTCCTTGTTGAAAAGAAACAGTCGCCCAAGGGTAGCAAAGAAGACAGGGCAAAAGAAACCTAAATCGTCAGATTTCGAAGTACA
The DNA here is from genome assembly GCF_021730395.1 of Mercenaria mercenaria. Taxonomy (NCBI): domain Eukaryota; kingdom Metazoa; phylum Mollusca; class Bivalvia; order Venerida; family Veneridae; genus Mercenaria; species Mercenaria mercenaria. The sequence goes on from NC_069379.1 coordinate 33,313,091, forward strand.
ACCGGCACCTGATTCAATTTTCATGACACCGTCGTCCAAAATCAATGTAAAAACTCCGAGCACAAACAATAAGAGAAAAAAATCTGACATTAAAAGTTCTACGTGTAAGAAAATTAAATTTGACTCTGATGATTTTGATAAGTTGAATTTAACATCTATCGCCGAAGAAGTTTTAACAGAGGAAAATGAACTAGAAATATCAGACAATATGTCGTTCAATCTACACCAAAGTGTTAATTTAGAATATAACAAAGAACTGTCACAAAGTGATTTTGAACTAGTTGAAAACCCAAGTGGCTGGCTTAATGATAAAATTATTAATAAAGCACAGGAAATTTTGAAAATCGAATTTAGCAATGTCAGTGGAATGCAAGACACATTATATGTACCAAACTTTGATGAAAATCTAGGCTTTTGGAATCTTAATGACAACTTACAGAAACAGTCAGCACCTTCAGCGCAAATCCATTATAACGGTAGTCATCACTGGGTAATGTCGTTTCAAAGTTCGGAGAATGAGCCAGTGTGTATATTGGACAGCTTAAAGTCGCAAAGAACATTGAACAATAGCATTACAATTCAACTCTCCCAAATATATGACAATCATAAAGACAGTCTGAAAGTAATAATTCCAGAAGTTCAACGGCAGGAGAATTCATCCGACTGTGGTGTTTTTGCGGTGGCATATTTGACCGAACTCTTAATGACAAACTTTACAGTAGATGTTTCAACTATTAGGTTCGATATATCTAAAATGCGAGCTCATTTGTACGAATGTATAAGCAAATGTTCTTTCAGTGCATTCCCAAAAATTAACAAAATGCCAAAAATGCCATGTAAAGATGCACGAGTTCAAACTGTAAGACTGTATTGTACATGCAAATTACCAGATATTGTTGGGGATATGGTAAAATGTGACAATAAAAAATGTAGACATAAGTGGTATCATAAGAAATGTGTAGGATTTGTTGAGACTGTCAGAGGCAAAACATGGCTTTGCCACTTTTGTTCCTGGTGAGAAAATTTCACCGGACTTTAAATTAGTAAATACAAAGTGAATACGGTGGTTTTGAAGTGTATTATAACTTCTTGTGTTTTGGAAAATGCTTTTCTTGTCATAATTAGATAAATATATATAATTTTGTGTAACGTGGATCAGTATTAAATATATTTAACGTGTTGAAAGTAATGTGACAATATTTATGTCATGATGGACTTTTAAGCATTTAAGCATGTAAAAATTGTATGATTATCAATGGATTAATTCTTATTTTATGTTGATTATTATGCAATTAAATTTATATTGATATGTGTGTGTTTTTATTTTATAGGTAGACATGGAGTTCTTTTTTTTATGACGATTTTGACGACCAAAAACAGTAAATTTTGACAGACATTTATTCTTTAAATGTACAGTAATTTTTTTTTCTACTTACCCCATGAATACATGTTCAGAAAAGATATCATACCAGAATATTTAGATTAAAACAACAAATTAGAAACTTATAACCATGAAAATGATTTCCGGATTTTCCAAATATGACAATTTCGCGGGAAAAAAAGTTCAATTTTGACAGTCGATTATACTTTAAATATAACAATATCTCTACAATAATTTACTTCTACACAAAGCATAGATGCTCAAAAATGATTATATTTCAAAATATTTGGTTTAAAACAACAAATTAGAAACTTGTAGCCATGTAAATGATTTCCGGGTTTTCCAAATATGACAATTCCACGGCAAAAAACGGTTAATTTTAACAGTCAGTTATACTTTCCATATAGCAATATCTCTAAAGAAAATTACTTCTACCCAAGGCTTAGATGCTCTAAAATGATTATATATCAAAATATTTCGATTATAACACCAAATAATAAACTTATGGCCATGTACATGATTTCCGGAAATTAGCCGTAAAATTTCCGGGTTTTCCGGGGAATACACCTGCCCAAAGAATGACAGTAAGATGTCAAAAGGAAGATAGTGCAAGATAAAACTGTATTAACAAGAGTAAAATCAGGATCAAAACAGGGTGTAGTCACTTAATAGTAGTGGGATGCGTTAACAGCATGTCTGAAATGTTCAGGATCAGGCTGATTAACGATCAGGGGTGGCAGTTGATACCATAGGGTAACGGTGTATGGAAAGAAAGAGAACTTAAAAACATTAATGTTTGTATGGATCTGCCTAAGGGAGTGGTCGTGCATATGACGTGTTCGTCTCAATGGCTGTACTAGATACGGAGGGACTGGAATAGCTACGTAACCATGAACGATTTTGTAAAACATGAAAAGTCTAGCAATTGTCCGTCTGTCCTCGAGTGTCTGCCAACTGAGATCATTTAACATGTTTGTTACACTATCATAATATGAATATTGACCCTTTACCCACCTGGCAGATCTTCTTTGCACCATTTCTATTTTATGTATGTTTCTTTGTGTGTGTGGTGACCATACCGTAGAGGCATACTCTAGTTGTGGCCTAACTAGAGTCTTGTAGGAGGTTTCTTTAATATTTTGGTTTTTGACCGGGAGGTTTCTGCGTAGGAAACCCAGTGTTTTGTTTGCATTGTTTGTGATTCTATCTACATGTGTGTTCCAGGAGAGATCATTTGCTATATCTACCCCTAGATACTTTGCACTGGAGACCACTTCCAGGATTTGACCGTGTAAAATGTAGTTATGTGTAAATTTCTTTCTGTTTTTTGTTATGTTCATGACCTGACATTTGCTGGGATTGAACTCCATCTCCCAGACGTGCTCCCAAGTTTCTAGTTTCTGGAGGTCCTGCTATAGTGTGACGCAGTCTTGTTCTTTAGCGATTGTGAGGTAAACTGCGGTGTCATCTGCAAATAACCTGACTTGTGATTGTAAGGACTGAGGTAGATCATTTATGTATAATAGGAATAAGAGGGGCCAAGGACTGAGCCTTGAGGGACACCTGGAGTGACAGGACCTGGTGTGACAGGACCTGCAGCCTTGTGGGGCTTTAAATTACACAGGGGCTTTTTGACACCATTTACACTTATCGTTATATCAGTCATATTTGGGTATTTACTCTCTGAGGTTTGAGGGAATGAAAAGGGAGACACTTTAGTAAATACCGATTGGAACTGTTTATTAAGTAGAGTGGCTTTATCTGTACTTTGGTCTAAAGTTGCTCCTGTTGTGTTATTGACGAAGGGCTTTCCTTGCATTTAAAGGAGGGATACCCTGTGCATCCTGTTTAGACGCCTTAAGTAGACTATATAGCTTCTTAGTGGAATATGTAGAGTTATGACCCTTTTCACAGTCTGTGTCATCCAAACCTAGTACATGTTGGATATAGTTCTCATGGGCTATTTTGATTTTCTTTTTTATTTGACCTTTTAACTTATGAAACTGGGTAGAAATTTTATGACCTTGATTCTTATTTTTCTTCATTTTAATATACAGACTGTCACGCTTACGCATAAGCCTTTTAATTTCTTGCGTAATCCAAGGGACAGAATAACTGGACCTGATGGTTTTAGAGGGGATGAATTTGGAAATGCCTTTATTGATAGCAGTTTTTATTTCACCCCATAACTCTTCGACTGACAGGGTTTTACTATAAAATAGGCTGCTTATTCTTTCACCCTCTAAACCCATGTATTTGTGAAATTCAGGCCAGTTTGCTTTCCAATATAAGACCGAGGTACGTGGGGGTCGTTTTGTCAATTTGGGTCTAACGTTGGAGTCAGCTACAAAAACATCCAGCTAAACTAAATCTTGAAAAGTCTTGAAATCTTGAGTGTTTTAACTAACATCCGATACAGTGCTTTAGGGTATAGCGGATTTTAGGGTATAGAGGATGGACTGGTAAATTTTATATTTAGACTTGAATTATTGTATAAATTTTCATACCACCGCCTCGGTAGCCTAGTGGTAGAGCGCTGCTTCGAGTGCGGTAGGTCGTGGGTTCGATCCCCGGCCGCGTCATACCAAAGACGTAAAAAATGGTACTAGCAGCTTCCTCGCTTGGCGCTCAGCATTAAGGGGATAGTGCTAGGACTGGTCAGCCCGGTGTCCGTATAATGTGACTGGATGGGCTATCATGCCACGTGTCTACGGCGTGATATTCCAGTGAGGCAGCACTACAAAGTTGGGCATTGTGCTCACTGCTACAAGTAGACACCGTCGTTTATATGACTGAAAAATTGTTGAAAAAGACGTTAAACCCGAGCACACACACACACACACACACACACACAAATTTTTATATCATTCTTTTACTGGCATGCAAACAGACATTCTGACATACATTTTAAATATTTGCTTATTGTGTTATTTTTCATATGTCATCAAATGTAAAATAAAGCTATTCCCTATAGACTAAATCAGTGAATATGTAAAAAAAACGTCAATGAATGAAAAGTATTTGATAGAAATTTAAAAAGCTGAATGTTTTTGAAAAGAGAATACATATAGTTTGTTACGATGAGGATTTAAACTAATAATGTAAAAAAATGACCAAAGCTATCCTGTACACCCTAAATCAGCTCATATGTAAACAATGGCGTGAAGAGAAAAAAACACATGAATTTCTATGAAAAGCTGGCTGTTTTAAGAAGAATAGATGTTTTCTGTCTGATATACTGAAAAAAACTATTATTGTCATTTATTTGAATTGGAATGCAGGAAAAATTAGTTAGCTATCCGCTATACCCTAAAGCACTGTATGATTAAACCGAATTAAATGAAAAATGTAACAATGCCATATTTGTGTGCGCATGGATAAGACCAAATATGAGAAGTAATAACGAATGTATTTTTTGTTTAATATTCATTAATTGATTTTTTTCATTGAACTACAAAACATAATATGAAATTAGGCGCTGTCTATCTGACGGGAAAACCTAGTCATACGGATTCTTTCTTTTTTCTGCATAAATTGTTCTTTCTGATATTTTCGGTTTGGCTTTCAGTTTTGACAGTAAGCCTGATGGTTTTGCTCTTGTTATAAAAATTAACAAATGAAAATGTTTTAAAATGTTTTGTTTAAATGAACGTAGATCTAATCATTTCTTCAAATGTGTCAAGACTAGACAGACAATGGAAAATAGTGTTCATGATTTAAATATAATAGTGATATTTGGGTGCACAGAATCTAGTCCCAAAATGCACCCATAATGGTACTGATGATAAACCCGGACAGAAAATGAGGATTTTTTTTTACCTGTAACTTTTTTATTTCTGCAAATTGTTATCAATCATGGTTGGTATCAAAATAATGCTTAACATTTGCTGAAAACTTTACATAATTCGAGTTTATATTTAGTAAGCAAACTCACTCGAAGTGAGGGCCTGAAAGGGGTATGTAAAATGGGGACTGTACGAACATTGATAAATTCGACCACTTTGTCATTTACAAAATTTTCCTCATAGTATTATATTGAAACTTTCCCAAAAATGCTGCAACAGTCATTCTGGATCAAATAATGAAAAGTGACCCAATGTCAGGCCTTTATGTGTTGACAGTGAGCATGCGTAAAAACACCCTCTTCCCCAGTAATTTTGGATAAATATTTTATTATACAAATAAATGTAAGTCATTCATTTATACAGAATATTACCAATTTTGTTTTTGTTTACACCAGTTGGTGTTGTAAGTGGTTGCTATTAGATGGTGTGTTCAATTATATAAATAACCGATTGCAATCGAATAATTCCAAGGTGGTCGACTTTATCATCTGTCCGGGTTTATCATCAGTACCAGTAGGCCACCAGTCACGTACGTACTTATTTTTAAAATTGTTCAGTATACCCTCTTCGGTACATACCTACACTTGGCGCTATGCGCCTCAACGATCATGCCTTTGCTGTCAATTTGTTTCTATAATACAAATTTCTGAATCCGGGAATGCACAGTTTCTTTTCAGTTCATTTGTTACAAATAGTTTTTAAAAACGACCCAAAAAAATCTTTTGTAGTATAGATACCGGAACATACATATTCCTGCTATCCTAAACACTGACTATTTCAATTCTTTTAAATGCCATTATTGTCAAATGTCACTCTTAGGACAAATTGTGGCCCACTAATACAGCTATGATAAAACTCTTGTATGTGAGGATGACAAACAACCATTTACATGTAAAATTCTTATTTAAAATTCATTCTAAAAAGTTCTTGACCAGAATTTTATCTATAACACAAACATTCTTGGTCGAAATTCAAGAAATCCAATTTAATTTACCTAACTCCTAATAGTCAGGGGCCTTTTTCTTTTTTTAAGTATGATTAAGGTTAATTTCTTACCTCGATAGGGATCGTAGTTGGGGCCTCTCAAGTTTATAGCCAACATTTTTTTCCAAGTGTAAAGCTCTAGTCAATAAATTGATTTTTTTGGAGAAAGTAGTGCAATGTATGGAAAGACTGTGAGACAAAAAAAAAAAAAAAAAAAAAAAAAAAAAAAAAGAAATAGTTCAAACATCTTGGACCACGGTGAAGTGCGACGCAATTTGGCGATAAAATTATGTATATAAATAAATTTTGTTAGGGCAGCGTGTCTAAATTCGTTTTACTTTGATATTTTTGAAATTATTGGCTTTTCTACATTAAAAAAGAATAAAGAAACGATGATTTTGTTATTCAAACACTGCTGTAATGTAGCCTACATTATTATTCCATATTGGAAACAAAAAGCGGGCCGCTTGAATCATCCATAAACTCGTTACATGAAGAAACCCGAATAACACCGATTTCCATTAATACCGCGAATTTTCAACTCGATAGAATAATTTGTTTTGATAATACGGCGCCGGATCGTTCATAAGCAATTTTACTTTATCAAATGTCGTCCTGAAAATTATTTATTGCGCAAACTGCACGGCAGCAGTTCCGGGAATTATGGGTAAAAACAACAACAACGAAAACGGTGACGGTATAGAACATATTCCCAAGTTGAACGGTATATAGGTTTATTTTGACATATACACGTACACATTATCTACAGACGGAAAAACCTTCAGGCTGTAACAAAATCATATTCGTGTGCGCTTGGATAAGACCAAATATGAGAAATTATTATTCTATATTTAATGTTGATATATAAAACTGCTGTTCTTGTCTCTCTTCGGGAGGTGTTTTAACGTATAATGGCCCCAGAACGGATGATTCAAAATGAAATGATGTCAGCATGAAAAACCATCCCAGACATTACCGATTATTCCATGGAAATTTAATGAAGTTGAGGGATAATGTATTCATAAATTAGTTTTCTTACGCATTTTATGCTAGAATAGCTTTAGTGCATGTTCATTTAGTGTTGTAACATCTGCAGAATCCCTCGGGTTAATCTACTTCATAAACCAAATTATGCTACCAAGTCCGAAGTTTCTGGATCAGGTGGTTCTTATATTAGTGAGCGGAAACCATTCTCAAGGTTCAGGCCCATGTGAACTTAACCTTTGACCTATTGACCCAATAAACAAGAAAAGTCATCTTCTTCGTAAACACAAATCACGCTACAAAGTTTAAATGTTCTAGGTCAAGTAGGTCTCAAGTTATTAGGTGGAGACCATTTCAAGGTGTTCTGGCCCATGTGATACTGATTTTCTAACTGGCCTTCTACTTCTAAGCCCAATCATGCTAGCGAGTTTGAAGTGTTCACAGGACCCTGATACCTTGACCTTTACCTACTGATCCCAAAAGCAATAGGGGTATTCTTTTAATTAAACCTAATTATGCAGTCAATTTTGAATGTTCTTGATGAAGAGGCTCTCATGTTCATGAGCATCAAGATTCAGGCCCTGTGACCATGACCTGTGACTTACTGATCCCTAAAACATTAGCGGTCAATTACTTCACGCTCATAAGTTTGAAGGTTCTGGGTCAAATGATTCTAAAGTTACCGTGCAGAAATAGTTTTCATTGTTCACGACCCTGTGACTTTTACCCTTGACATATTTATCACCAAAATAATAGTGAACACGAACTTTATAACCCCAATCATGCTATTAACACGCTTTCAAGTTTAAATTTTCTGGGTAAAGTGGATCTTAAGTTATTTGGCGGTAACCGTTTACAAAGTTCAGACCCCTTTGACCTTGAGCTTCAACTTACTCCTCCCCAAAAGTAACTTCAAACCCAATTCACCAAGAACCGTCAAATATGATAGCTTGATTGGGCTTATGCTATTGATGACCGCTGCTGTTTTGGGGAGGAGTAAGTTGAAGCTCAAGGTCAAAGGGGTCTGAACTTTGAAAACGGAAATCTGTTTCAATGCTCAAGTCGCTGTGACCTTGATCTTGGCCCTATTGATTCCCAGACCAATAACTGTCATTTACTTCATAAGCTAAGTCATGTCATAATAATGTTTCAGTCCACTGACATTGTAAATGTCACAATAATGTTTCAGCCCACTGACTTTGTAAATGTCACAATACTGTTTCAGTCCACTGAGAGGTTTGGCGATTCCAGCTGATATACTTCAGCATTTTTCATTTCCAAGCAAGTCTAGGGGAAAAACTCTCCTTTAACTAGGTCAAGGGGACAAAATTAATACTCTATGTGAGAAAAGGTCATGTGCTATGAGAATCGGTGATTCTAGCTTAAATACCCTTTTGAATTATAAGCCTTCTCAATTTCATATAATTGGACGAACAGGCGGACGGTTAACGCTAAAACATTATCCCTCCCGTCGGACAGGGGATAAACAGAATGGAAGAAATTGTTTTTAAACAGTCTGTTTGAATAAACTACGTATGATTTTGTTTTGAGTTAAACTAACACAGTCTATGTCAAATGGGGAAGATATATGGTACCTGTGTACTATATATGTGTCAGTGTGACTTAAAACCAGACAAACAGGCAAACAGTTGAAAAAGTAACAAACACTATTCCACACAATGTGTGTCATATAAATGTATATCCAGACACAACATGTTCAGTGGTCTGCTCTTTCAAAGACAGAAGGGCCTCCGTGTTCGAGCGGTTAAAGTCAGTGACTTCAAATCACTTGCCCCTCACCTATGTGGATTTAAGACTCACTTGGGGCGTTGAATTCTTCAAGAGAGGAAGCCATCCAGCTGGTATACGGAAGATCTGTGGTTCTACCCAGGTGCCCGCTCGTGATGAAATAATGCACAGAGGGGCCCATGGGGTCTTCCTCCACCGTCAAAGCTAGAAAGTCACCATATGACCTATAATTGTGACTTTAAACCCAACAAAATAAATAAATTCAGTGGTAGATGGTACACTTTTCACTCGATTATTTCAAGTGGTATACATACACTACATATCTGTGTGTTCGGGTTTTACGTCTTTCAGTCATATAAACGACAGTGTTTACTGCTATCAGTGAACACAATTCCCAGTTTTATAGTGCTGTCTCACTGGAATATCACGCTGAAGACGTGACATGATGATACCCCACCCAGTCACATTATACTGACACCGGGCTGACCAGTCCTAGCACTATCCTTTTAATACTGGGCGCCAAGCGAGGAAGTTACTAGTACCATTTTTTACGTCTTTGGTATGACGGTTTATATAGAATAAAGATCAAACATACATATGATGCTCTTCAGAATGACATTTTGTTTATATTGAAAAACAATAAAATGCATAAAAGCCTTTCAGATTCAGAACTCGTATACATGTATATACAGTGTGTAATATTTTTAAGTAATGCATATGACAGATAACAGATATATAAATTAATTTCATGTACATAAACTACATAAAGTATTTGTTCATGTTCGGTCTAATATACCTTCAAATACTAGTATACAAAAAAATAACTATACAAAAGTCACTTTAATGCAATAGAAATTGAAAAACACATGTGAGATAAATAGGCTGTTAAAAATCATTCTAAAAATGACATTAAAATAACAAACACAACATGACGACTAAATTTGTGTCAGTATTCATTTACAAAAAGGGTAAATAAACATCGTACTGGAATCGTCGAGTCACCACCTATTAAAACGAAACGTTTTGTCTTATATTGTCTGTACTTTTTATGCACGAATAGCGACAATACACGTATGTTTTGTGTATTAACGTCTGCAGAAGTCCTTGGAATATTGTGGGATTTAAATAATAGATCCCGTGGACTTCTACCCAGGTTAATACACAAAAAACTTGCACTAGTATTTCCTTATACTAAAAACGGGTTTTTGTATTCTTTTTCTGACAACCCTTTGGACCACCAAAAACTACCAAAAACACTTCGTCAACAGTAGCATACATTATTTTTTGAACCCAGTGTTATAAATCATAAATGTAATCGTACTCTTTCACTTTATTTTTTTCGTCTAAAATATTCGTTGTATTAATAATCCGATTACAGTGCATGCGTGCATATCTACATATATTTATTCTGAAAGTTATGTAAACAATTAAAAGAAGTAATTATTTCTTCATAACATTCGAAGAGAGAACTGGCTTTAAAATTACGTTCAGCTTATCTTAAATGCATGGAATTTGTTTGAGTCTTTGAAAAACATTCTTTTATACCATTGATAATAATATCTTCAAATACAAAGATTCAGTTAGACACTTTCAAACTGTTTGAAGTCATCGCTGCTATCATGAAGTTTCTTTTATAGTTACACACTTCAACTTTCAAAAATGTTTATACATGTATTTCCAAATTTATTTTAGAAAATCAAGGACTCCCTTTTAGTCTTTCGCACATATTAAAGACGTCACCAGCGCTTGAATTTGAACAAAAAGTATGAAACACATTGCTTGAGACTTGCACATACATGTACTTGTATATTCAAACATCATCAGTGTTTACATATTTGATTTTAAACACATGAAGCTTGTTTGAGACATAAGCATCTGTGCTTCCACAACTTACGTACAACATGTTCCTTGTTTTTGAAAACACCAAAGCTATTGGTTCTTTAATGCCATCATCCGTAGTCAACACCGTTACATCTTTTGACATGTCATCAGACAGTTGATAAACCGTACTTTCAGCTTTTGAACAGGCATACACAGAGCCACCTGTGCTAACAGCGACACCAATAAATCTATGCCGCCCGAATGTGCCTGTGACCATTCCCAATCTGGAAAGACGCAAAACACACCTCTTGGATAAATCGGTGATGTAAATATGATTATGGTCTGGACTCAAATCTATGCATTTTGGTTCAGTAACTAACATTGTTCCTGATTCATTGGACTGAAACCTGCATAGAACGTCTCCGTTAAGGCTTAATATTTCAATTTTCGGCCGAATTTGAACGTCATATGCCACTACCAACTTCCCGTCATCATACTTAATACCACGACACTTTCCGGCTGTTCTTATTTGTCCAGTTTTTGTCAGTTCTTTAGCTGTTGATAACAACTGTATCCTTTCTTCGTCTCTAAGTGTTACGGCGAGCTGTTTGGGTGGGATGACCGTAACATCGCGTGGTCTTGAGGATAAACCGATTTCAGAAATTATTTTATCGTTGCTTACATTTACTATTTTCACATTTTTGTTTGCTTTGTCAGCAACAGCCAACCGATCAGGTGACAAGAAAGCGAGTCCTGTTGCATAACATGTCTTTCTGTCGCCTTTGCCTTTGATATTGATATGGCACACCGAATCTTTTGTCAATTCCTCTGTCGTGTTACAGGGACCAACTTCCGTGGCTTTGATTTTGATCACGCCAAACAAATTTTCCTTTGTAAGCACTGCTTTTAGACCCGTGTTCTTTTGAAATTCGCATTCTTCTTTTACACATAGTCTAGTGGATAGTTCATACGTTTTTGACTGATATTGTAACACTTTTGCAACTGCTTTCCAGAAGAGTAAGTTGTAGGGATTATTTCTACTCAAACTATTTGTATATGTTGCTTTTTCTGTATCAGCTATGTCCTTAACAACTTCATCATATGCTTTCCTTAATGATTCCATTGCGTCAAGGTTTTGTTTTTTATATGCTGTTACTTCTTCTTTTAATTCCCTCTCAAATCTATCAAGTTCCTCTGTTATTTCTTTTCTCGTTTTCTCAACTGCAGAAACAGCATTTGCATACGCTTCTTCAATATCAATAACATTTTCTTCTATCTCACATAAAGCATCTGCACATCTTTCTTTTAAGTCTTTCACACTTTTCTGAAAGCTTAAAATGTCATCTTGTTTCACGGATTTCTCCGAGACTTCAGGGAAGAAATCAATTTCACACAGTTCATGTGATGACTTTATACAAGTCGCGCACCCAAACTTTTCATGAACGCGACAGTATAGATTAACCTCCTCGTTTTGATGTGTAGAACAGTTTTGTAGTTTATCACTTGCCTCAGCGGCTGACAAAGAGACGGAATTTCTGTTGACAATATGATTCCTGTGGTGACTGGCTATACAGTTGTCACATAAATTTTCCTGACAGTTCTGGCAGTATCCGTTCGCACTGACTGTTAGGCCACTTAATTCACAGAGCCGGCAACACAAACAGGTATCTTCTTCCGAACCAAAACGCAATGTAGATGTAGATGATAACAGGCCTTTGAAAGGTTCTCTTTCAGAATACGCCATTTGTTTATGTAAGAAAATTCGTCTTTCGTATAATTAAAATAACATATTCCTTATAATTCGAAATAAAATTAAAAGTAAAGCCGCTTAATACGTATATAAATGTCTAACCCACTCCCGAGTTACAAACAGCAAATAAAACCCAAATAAGTATATAAATTTATTGGTGCACTTTACATCAGACACGGTATAGCTAACAAACACATAAAAAAAACAGGAACAAAAAACCCTTCAAACAAATATTTCAACCACTTGCCCAGCCAGCATTCTATATCGGCCCGATATCAAACCGACATTGTTTTCTATAACGGCCCAACATCGGCTTCAATTTAGGTGGCAAATAGGAATGACGTCGGCCCGACGTCGGCAGATGGTATCGGGCCAACATCATAATGACATTGGTCCGATATTGGCAAACGATATTTGGCCAAAATCAAAATGATACCGGCCCGATATTGGCAGATCATATCGTAGTCGCGTAATAGTTTTTGACACGCAGTGTTTTATCAAAGTTTTCTTAAAATATACACTTTATGAATTCTCAGAGTATTTGTTTTTTGAGAACTGATGTGTCTCGCATCATGTGTATGATGCTTATTTGATTTTATTGATATATTTTTCACAACTATATGCTGCATGTTTTATACAGTTAGGTAAGCTTTCTGTATATTCTTAATACTATTAAAATTGGATAATTAGAATTTTAAACATATTTATATTTTCAGTTTTTTTTTGTAAATATAAATATTTCTATGGCGGCATTTTACATCAATAAAAATGCATCTTAATTATTATAATTCCGTTTATTACATATAAAATTTGATAGATACCGTCTACAAATTTTGTTTGGAGCCTAGTTTGATTAATTCTGGCATACATCATATTTGCTTAATATATTAGCAAATATAAACAAGTAGATTACTTTTTCCCGTTTATCAATAATATTTTGAAAACTGTAGTTATATTAGAGAATCCAATATCGGCCAGATGTCAATCCGACGTACGAAATAGTTACACTGATTGATGTCGATCTACCGATTTCAATATTTTGCGACACTACAACGGCCCAACGTCGGCCCTACATCGGCACATTTTGCCGACATTCCGACATTATACCTATATCGGGCCGATATAGTCATGCTGGCTGGGTCATGCGACTTGTTTACATCTTTACATTATATAGGATGTAACAGGTGTTTGAAATTAAAACCTACCAATAACTTTATTATTCAGACAAAAATGTTCTGAAACGTGTAATGTGATCTTAAAATTACAAAAGCCTTTATTATTAAGTTGCAAACATTATCCACACGAATTGCAAATTAAACGAAGTAACACCGGATACAAGATATTTTTACAAGTTTAGTTTCTTTTATTACATTAAAAATAAACAATTTTGTTAAATACAACATCATTAAGATTAAAAAAGATCATATGAGCCGCGCCATGAGAAAACCAACATAGTGACTTTGCGACCAGCATGGATACAGACCAGCCTGCGCATCCGCGCAGTCTGGTCAGGATCCATGCTGTTCGCTTTCAAAGCCTATTACAATTAGAGAAACTGTTAGCGAACAGCATGGATCATGACCAGACTGCGCAGATGCATGCTGGTCTGGATCCATGTTGGTCGCAAAGCCACTATGTTGGTTTTCTCATGGCGCGGCTCATATAAAAACTTAAGATGACAGGAGAGCAGTAGTTTCGAATTCGAATGGGTTAGATCGATTTTTAAAAGTCCATCAAATTTATTATTTTAATTATTAACTGTAAAGAAATCAGTACATATGTGCTTGCAGCTTAAATGACTAGATGCGAATATTTGACTGCATAGCACCATAAATTTTGTGAGTGATTATTTTAGAGGCAGATTTGAATAAACTGGCAGTGTTGTTAACAAATTGATCGTTACTTATAAATGCAGTATCGAAGTTGACTGTAGACAGTACGCTGAGCCACTGGCACCAGAACAGAAAGAAAACGCTATCTGTAAATGTTATACCCTACCCCTAGGAATTCTATTAAAACCATTGTCATGAACGGGGAATTTCCACTAACCCATTTCAATTGTACAATTGTCACCTAAATCGCACAGTTCGTTGAATGGGTACCTAGTATATTGAACAAGCGATAATTTATCTTTCATCGTGCACCAGTCACATTGTGTCAATATTCTTCATATTTTATTCTTTCGTCAACGTTACAAAAAAAAAACAAGAGGGTCAAGAATGCCCTAGGTCGCTCACCTGAGTAACACACCATAACAGTGTAAGCACGATTTACCTAGTGATTTCATAGATGCAAATATTCTGACCAATTTTCATCAAGATTGGACCTCTTGGCCTCTTGAGCGTAAACAAGCATTTCCTTTGATTTGACCTTGTGACCTAGGTTTTTACCCCACATGACGCAGATTCAAACTTGTCCATTTCACGAAAACAAACACTCTTGACAATGTTTCGGGAAGAGTGGAGCAAAAAGAGGCCTCTTAAGAGTGTATACAAGCTTTGCCTTTAATTTTATCTAGTGACCTAGTTTTTGACTCCACAGGACCCAGATTTGAAATCATCCACGAATTGATGATGAAAAACATTCCTACAAAGTTTTATGAAGATAGAATAAAAACTTTGACCCTTAAGATATAAAAAAGGTTATTCTCTGATTTGACCCAGTTTTTGACCTACAGATAATCAAATCGAACATTCTGAGTTTCATTAAGTCTGAGTCAAAACTGTGGCTGCTAGAGTGTTCAAAAGCTTTTCCTTTGATTTGACCTGGTGACCTAATTTTTGACCCCGCATGACCCAAATTTGAACTTGACCTAGAAATCATTTGACAAACTTTCATAGATTGGATCACAACTGTTGCCTCTAGAGTGTTCACAAGCTTTTCTTTTGATTTGACCTATTGACCTAGTTTTTGATCCCACACGGCCCAGTTCCAAACTCGACCTAGAGATCATCAAGGCAAACAGTCTGACCAAGGTTCATCAAGATTGGATAAGACTTGTGGCATCTAGAGTGTTCATAAGCTTTTCCTTTGATTTGACAAGGTGACCTAGTTTTTGACCCCGCATGGCCCAGATTCAAACTTTCATAGATTGGATCACAACTGTGGCCTTTAGAGTGTTCACAAGCTTTTCTTTTGATCTGACCTAGTGACCTAGTTTTTGACCCCGCATGGCCCAGATTCAAACTTGACCTAGAGATCATCAAGACAAACAAATTTCGACCAAGTTTCATAAAACTTTGGTCACAACCGTGGCCTCTAGAGTGTTCACAAGCATTTCCTTTGGTTTGACCAGGTGACCTAGTTTCTGACCCTAAAATGTCCCACATTCAAACTTTTTTCTACAAATCATCAAGACAAACATTCTGTTTAAGCTTCATAAAGATTGGGTCACAGTTGTGGCCTCTAGAGTGTTCACAAGCTTTTCCTTTGATTTCACCTAGTGACCAAGTTTTTGACCCCACATGGCCAAGGTTCAAACTCGACCTAGAGATTATCAAGACAAACAGTCTGACCAAGTTTCATGAAGACTGCGGCACAACTCTGGTCTCAGAGTGTTCGCAATCTTTTCCTTTGATTTGACCTGGTGACCTAGTTTATGACACCGTATGATTCGAACTGGAGATAATCAAGACAAATATTTTGACTTAGTTTCATAAAGATTGGGAGACAGCTGCGGCCTCTAGAGTGTTCACAAGCTTTTCCTTTGATTTAACCTGGTGACCTAGTTTTTAAATCCACCTGTCCCAAATTTAAATTTGACCTACAAATTATCATGGTAGACATTCTGACGAAGTTTCATAAAGATTGGGTCACAACCGTGGCCTCTAGAGTGTTCATAAGCTTTTCCTTTGGTTTGACCTGGTGACCTAGTGTATGACCCCACATGACCCAGATTCAAACTTTTTTTCTAGAGATCATCAAGACAAACATTCTGTTTAAACTTCATAATGATTGGGTGTTGCACAACTCTGGTCTCAGAGTGTTTCCTTTGATTTGACCTGGTGACCTAGTTTATGACCCCGTATGATTTGAACTGGAGTTCATCAAGACAAATATTTTGACTTAGTTTCATAAAGATTGGGAGACAACTGCGGCCTCTAAAGTGTTCACAAGCTTTTCCTTTGATTTGACCTGGTGACCTAGTTTATGAATCCGCCTGTCCCAAATTTAAATCTGACTTACAAATAATCACGGCAAACATTCTGACGTAGTTTCATAAAGATTGGGTCACAACCGTGGCCTCGAAAGTGTTCACAAGCTTTTCCTTTGATTTGACCTAGTGACTTAGTTTTTGACCCCACATAATCCAGTTTTATACCCGACCTAGAGATCACCAAGACAAACATTCTGCACAAGTTTGATACAGATTGTATCACAAGTGTGGCCTCTAGAGTGTTCATAAGGCAAATGTTGATGGACGACGCACGACACTCGCCAACGGACGCCGGACAATGACAGGTCATAATAACTCACCTTGAGGACTTCGGGCTCAGATGAACTAAAAAAACTTGTGTGAACTTCCCTAATGAACATCCGTCTAGAGGTCACAGCAGTGTGCACATGTTAGGCGAAATGTAAACAAAAAAGGGCCGTGATGGCGCTATATCGCTCACCTGAGTACCATTGCTCTTAATGATAAGATCAAGTTTTGACATAGATCACATGGGCATACACATTAAATATCACCAGGATAACAAAAAACCTTGTAACTGGCCCTTTTGACCTATGGGTCACATACTAGTCAGGGCCAATCTCCATAACAAGGATCCTAGGCTCAAATGCTACATTTTTGTACTAGCATGACTATTTCTTACCCTGGAAGACTTAAATAACATTTAAAACCAATCTTATTAGATGCTGCTGATGTATATATATTTACATAAAATAAAGGGAGGTAATGTTATAAATTCAGTCAAAAGTTATCTACCCTGATTGTCCGAGTCCATCTGATGGCATAAATGACATTTCAAATCAGTATATTCATTGGTTACTGAGATACACCAATTTTAATTTGAAACAAAGGGAGGTAATTTGACATAAAGTCTGTAGATATTACCTACACTGATTGTCTCAGTCCAACTAATGACAATAATGAAATTTCAAATGAGTCCTATTAATACTTACTGAGATAAATCCATTTTTTTTATAAAAATCAGGGGAGGTAATCATGCATTGGTAAATGCATGTAGAAGATACAGAGTACAGAGTACAAGCTTTTACAAAAATATATCATAAAAGTATTCATATCGATAAACATTCAATCAAGAGTTATCTAACATGACTATTTTTTACCATGGGAGACATAAATAACCTTTCAAACCAATCTCATTAAAAGCTGCTAGGTATATTCATTTACATCAAGCAATAAAGGGAGGTAATTTGTCATAAATTCAGTCAGTATGTATCTTCACTGATTGTCCAAGTCAATCTGATGGCATAGATGAAATTTCAGATCAGTATCTTCGTTAGTTACGCAGATATACCCATTTTAATTGGAAATAAAGGAAGATAATTTGACATAAAAATCAGTCGATAATTATCGACCCTGATTGTCTCAATCAACCTAATGACAATGATGAAATTTCAAATGAGTCCTATAAGTACTTACTGATATAAATCCCTTTTGATTATAATCAGAGGAGGTAATCAGATATAAAATAACTCCGAAACCTATGATTGATTCTAACAGATTCAACATGGAATCCAAGATTTATTGTTGTTGAAGATGTTTTGCAAGTTTGTATCAAATCAAACCATAAATGAAGTCTCTATATGGCTGCAAAAGCCAAAATTGCAAATGTTTGCCCCTTTAAGGGGCCATAACTCTGGAACCAATGACGGGATCCGGATAGTTTTTGAAAGGAACCGAGATGTTATGCCAACAGAAGTTGTGTGCAAGCTTGATTAAAGTTAATTGGAAAATGTTGTCTCTATCTTGTTCACAAGCCAAAAATGACAAATTTTGACCAAGTGGCCATAACTCTGCAACCCATGATGGGACCTGACCAGTTTGCGAAAGGAACTGAGATATAATGCCGATACAATCTGAGTACGAATTTGATTAAAGCTGAATGCAAAATGCAAAATGTTGTATCTATCGCGTTCACAAGTCAAAAAATAGCAAATTTTGACCCCTTAAGGGGTCATAGGTCTGGAATCCATGATGGGATCTGGCCAGTTTTCAAAAGGAACCGAGATATATGTCAATACAAGTTGTGTGCATGTTTGATTAAAGTTGATTGCAAAATGTTGTATCTATCGCGTTCACAAGCCAAAAATAACAAATTTTGGCTTTTTAAGGGGCCATAACTCTGGAACACATGATGGGAACAGACCAGTTTTCGAAAGGAACTGAATTTATAATGCCAATACAAGTTGTGTGCAAGTTTGTTTACAGTTGATTGCATAATGTTGTATCTATCGCGTTCACAACCCCAAAATAGCAAATTTTGGCCTTCTAAGGGGCCATAACTCTAGAACCCATGATGGGATCTGGCCAGTTTTCGGAAGGAACCGAAATATTTTTTCAATACAAGTTATGTGCAAGTTTGATTAAAGTTGATTTCAAAATGGGATCTCTATCTTGTTCACAAGCCAAAATGGCAAATTTCAGCCCTTAAAGGGGCCATAACTCTAGAACCCATGATGGGATCTAGCCAGTTTTTGAAAGAACCCGAGATATTATGCCCATACAAGCTGTGTGCAAGTTTGATTAAAATCAAATACAAAATGTGGTCTCTAACTTGCTCACAAGGAAATTGCGAACGGACGGACGGACGACGCACGGAGGGCGATCATAAAAGTGACAGGTAAGCTAACAAAAACAGAATGCAAATTATTCACAGTTTTACAATAAAACTCGAAATGTTGAAAACAAATCATGATTTTGAATTTGAAGTCATACATTGGTATACACCTGTTCTGTTTATTTAATTCGTTTTGCACATTTATGCTGCATATACACATTCTAGCGTACACTTGTAGTTAAACGACGACTGACATACATTTTCACATCAGCCAATTAGAATGGTTTTGCAATCTAGACCGGAACTTCACCAGGGAAGTTCAACAAAGTTTTTTGTGTAAGTTGAATAACTTTAAACTACGCGTTGTTTCTATAAGATAAGAAATATTGAAGAAATGTGACCGGTACACAATGGAAGATAAATTACCACTTGTCAATATCCGTAGTTTTAGGTATGAAATGTGAGATTGAATTTTACCGTTCATGACCATGGTTCTTATAGAATACCTAGGGGTAGGCTATAACAAGTACAGAGGCATTTTCTTTCTGTTATGGTGCCAGTGCTGACTAGATCACTTTAGCTAAAGGAGATAAGATAGTTCCCCTAGTGCATACATCTCTATTTTTAAATTCACATGCTTATTATGAAGATTTAAACACCTGATATAGTAGTCGCAACTTGACCGCGATGGTCGACCTTAGGCTGATTATTCATATCGATTATTTCATTGTAGAAATCAAGGGTGCTTAGGTTAGTCGTGTATATTTATATGGAATTAGTTTGTATACAGTGCAATGTCAAAGTATATATAATTGCATTTTATCAGTTAAAACATTCCAATACACTAATTTATTTTTACACAAAATTATATTTCCCTTTTCTCGTGCAGCTCGTGTTTTACGTACACTCCTTTCCAATAATATGTTGTGCCTTATTATATATTATAATATAAAGGTCAATCATCGGGGTCAAGTTGCGTCCACTATACACATAATTTCAAGACAAAACAGTTAGTAAATCGTATCTAAGAGTAACTATGTCTTATGTTGGAGTTACTAAGCCGTACGCAGGAGTTCACTAAGTTCTTAGTTCAGGAGTCACTGTGTCATGCCTATTAAAAAGTGAAGTTAGATCTCCCAGATGCACAAAGCACAGCAAACACAGCTCCAGAGACATGCATCACAAAATAGATTATTCACAAATAGAAACTAATAGCGATAATATGAAGCAGATGGGTTGCTTACAAAATCCAACCATAAACACAATCTAATCAAATGCAAGATAAAAAAATGAGGCAGTGAAAGCATGGGAAGCTACACTACAAACATGCAGCCTTTCTACACCACAAACTACAGCAGTGTAAGCATACACGCGAACAAGAGTAATATACCTTCGCAGGAGTTTCTACATGTAAGTCATTCATATCATGAAAAAATCATTCAAACCGTGTTTGTTTTATGGTTCCAATTATCCTGTTTGCAGACTTTATTAGGTACACTCGTCCATATATTTGGTCCGACGTTGCCTTAACTTATATTGTAAGAAATGACTTCGTAACTATTCTTCAATACACTCGTGGATTCACACGGTGTTTGTTTTACACACATTATTTTATCAGTCATAGACATTTTTCTTTGGGCATAATCAATCAATTGTTTTTGCAATATTTCTTCAAAAACACTTTCTACGCCAAATAATGAAAGTTAGATGGAAAATGCCCACTGAAAGTATCTGTTTACATGTCATGTCTGTAGCTGTTGCTTGCAAAACATTCCAAATCTCACAGAAAAAAAATGTATGACTGGATGTTGCCACAATTTTTATATTTTCAACCAATCAGCTAATATCTCATTTTATCACATGTTTGACGTCGAGAGAGTGAAATAAAGCTATTACATAAATTTAATAATTCATTAGTGTAATGAAGCTTTGGACGTTGACGTCGTTTACTTGGAGACGTTGGCAAATTTACTTGGTGTATAATAGGTAAAGAAATTTTGATGTTTTCACAATAAAAGCCTACATGTGATAAAAAGAATTTTACAATTGTGTCTTTCCACATTGAATTTATTCAACTCGGCAGAGCCTCACATTTTATTGTTTTATTCAGCTCGTTTGATAAATTCAATACGAAGAGACACTCATATAATACAACTATGAACAAGTAGGAACGAAAATAAAAATGTGGAAATTCCGAAGTTTAAACGCACCTAGCTTCTAATTTAGGCCAGCAGTTTTTAATTTTCTAGTTTACGGGAGCGCCGACCCTATTTTTTGACAAAACGAAATAAAAATAAAATTCATTTTTAGTACTTTTATTTCCATTTTACCCACCGACGGTCCATATTTGCTACTGTCAATACAACTGTATGGTAGTGTTTTTTTTTATCAAAGTCAGCAGACGCACGAAAAATGGCGGCCTTCATGAATGAAATTGTGTAAAATTAAATAGGAAACATTGGTAACAGACAATAATGTTTGGAATAAGTTGGTAGTGATACTAAGTATTGTAAATGAATTGGAACTGAGTAGAAATTACAGCAGCTACAGCTCAACATTTGGAATAATCACGTAAAACTACAAAAAATGACGTTCTCTAACAACGCTGTCCATATTTTGAAAAATCTGGCGTATCACATGTACGAGATTTGTTGTCTGTATTGGACAACTTACAATCAGTAAAACATCTTTGGTTGGCATTTAAGTTATGTTTTCTATCTACATTTAATTAAGTGACATGACGGATACTTCACATCACGCACTAGTTAGAATATTGATTAGATAGTCATCATACATATTACGTCTGAATTAACATATTACTAAAGTTATGAATTATGAATTTAAACGCACGTGATAAAGTTTGGAAAATATAAGACAAATGTTAAAAAGGAGCGTGATGTAGCACTCATATAACATATGTTGTTTACAACTTTGCAAACAGAATTCGTGATCTGGCAAATTGGTTACATGCACACATTTTAGACAAAATTGAAATGCAATTTATATGTAATACATGTATACGATTTGAATGGACATCAAATGTAAATAAAATCAATTACAAAAAAAATAATTCATACACACATGATAATAAAATTGTGTAACCATGTTACAACTCTTTTCCCGAAAGAATTCTGTCATGTTTTTTTTTCAGGACTGGTTATGACACTGATTATTGCCCTTCTTGAACTTTGAAATTTGCTCAGTTTTCGTCGATGTTTTGTCAAAACTATTTGACATGTCGCTTTGAAACTTTGAACATTTGCTTATCGTCATGATTTCGATCTGTAGACAAGAATGCATAACTCTCTCAACTATTTTAGCTGAACTGGGGCCCTTTTAGGACTTGGAAATTTGTTAAGTTTTCGTACAAGTGATCGTTTTGTCAAAGCTATTTGACATTTAGCTTTAAAACTTTGAACACTTGTTTATCGCCATGATCTCTATCTGTAGGTATGTTGGCTGAATTATGGCTCATTTTGTACTTGGAAATCAGTTTAATGTTTCATACCAGTCCATATTTTGCCTAACCTGTTTGTCATATGGCTTTGAAACTTCGACCACTTGTTTACCATCATAGTCTACATATGTACACATAACTAGGACAAAGAATTTAGCTCAGTCATGGCCTTTTCTAGACATAGAAATTAGTTAATTTGAGTATAACATTCTATATTTTGTCCAAACTGTTTGATATCTGGCTTTGAAACTTTGAACACTTGCTTATTATCATGGTGACACATTGCCAGACAGTACAAGACTTATCCAAATCCATAAATACAGGTACATTGTTTGTCTCATCTTTTTTTTTTCTATTTTTGTGTCTGAAAATTTCTGGTAATATTTTGAACATATACTTCCATCGATTCTTCGGATAGTCGAGCGCGCTGTCAAAAGAACAGACAGCTATTGTTTCACTTAAGTTTACTCAAAGGCTTTGATCTTGACAAGGGGGCAATGAAATTCAGTAGAGGGTCAAACATTCGCACAGAATGGTTCAAATGCAAATGGTTATCAATATTTTACTTGGAAAGCCAACCAGACCCGTGTATGTGGATGTAATAAGAGACAATTTTTCATACTTTTTATTTTATTTACATTGTTATTTATCTTTATTATAGTCTTATTTTTGTACTATACATAAATATTGTAATCAAAAGTCATGTATATCTATGAAAAGCCATTCAGTAAAATAACTATCATACACTTTTAACCTTTTTCATATTCTACAAACAAGCAATATTTTTTATGATGCATCTGAGGAACACAGTTAATAATCTGATTACATACAAAATTAACTCAAATACTGACAGTAAAAAAAAGGGAACAAACTGGTATAGCAAATTATGATCAGACACGATACAACGTAAACTTTGCACATTCTATTCACAAAAATTGACCGCTCTTCAGTAATGCATTGAAAAGAACGTTACTTTGTCACATAGAGTCATCACTTCAAGTGGATCTTTTCAATTACAGTCATTTTTCCATCATCGAAATAAATACCACGTCAATGCCCCTCAGGTTTAATTTGTATAGTTTTTGTGAGATCAGCTATTGTTGATAACAGCTGCAAAATCTTTTCTTCCCGGCACGGCAAGTCGGTCGGGTGAAATGATCGTAATATTTCGTGGACACGAGGATAAGATGTTTCCAGATATTATTTTGCGGTTGACATCTGTTACTTTCATGTTTGGTTTTGACCAGTTTGCTAGCTCATCAAACGTCTCGATATATTAAATGTCTTCTTGTCGCTTTCAGATTTTAAATGTATGTAACAAAACGGTTGTGTTTGCAATGACACTGACATATTGCGAGGACTTAAGTCCATGTTTCCAACTTTTATGTCACTAAACATAATTTCTGCTGTTTGTCAGTCCAAATACAGTTCTTAACTTTTTATCTTCTTTCAACGGACTTGTTATATTTTGTAGTTACTACTTTCTACTAAACGGATTTATACACAGTCTTACAAGATCACATAAAATGTTGTTTTTTAATTGAAAACCAAAATTCAGATTGGACCTAACCTAGTTTTCCTCAGTTTTTTTCAGTATCTGCTGTTAGTTTATTAGTGCACCACTGCTTATGAAGTCTTCTATATATTTCTCATAATGAAAGTGTTTAATTCCTTTTCTCCGATACTTCTGGGTTTTACATAGTTTATATTTGACAATGACATACAAGTAAAATTTGATATCCTTGTTTTGGTGTGACTCGCTTTTCAGCAATTTATCACATGTAATGTCAGTTGACGAAGACTGGACGACATAGTTCCAAGGAAGTGTGGCTTTTTGGCGACTGGTTATGAAGTAGTGTTTAAATGCTGCAACGATATACACAACACCTTTCGGCTTACAGTAACGTCCTTTTGGAAAGAGAAAGTGGTGTCACGTAAGAATATCTTGATAGCCAACAAATAGACAGTCAAGTATCGTATAAGATAACAACTAATATACAATGTTTTTAAACTGATATAAAAGACACAGGAATATTACAGGTAAAGATTCCTTGAAAACAAATTTGATTTAAAACGAGACGGCTTATTGTAACGCTGATTTGATTTTGAATACATGAAGTTTGTCGCAGATATCAGCAGCACCTCGTCCACAGCTCACAAACAGCATGTTCTTTGCGTGATCAACAGCCAGAGCTATTGGCCCTCTTATACCGTCATTTTCATTCAAAACGACTCTTTCGTTTGACAAGTCATCTTCATACTTGACTACTAAATCGCTTGACTTCGAAGTGGCAAAAACGGAACCTCCACCGCTGACGGCAACACCCATGAAACGTCTTCCTTTGGCAACGGCTGAAACGTCCCCATTCTTTGTCAACCGATAAAGAGACACCTTCACGAGGTCTGTTACATATATCTGCTTAGTGTCCGGAGAAACTCCTATACATTTTGGTTCTGTAAAAAGAAAGTCCTCCTCGCTATTGCATCTAAATGAACTCAGTGTCTTCCCTTTCAGATTCAGAACTTCAATTCTTGGATTTGTCAAGTTATCAAACGTAACGATCAAATTTCCGTTGTCATAATGAATGCCACGGCAAGTACCGTCCGTTTTAATCTGTGATGTTTTTGTTAAACCTGACGCTGTCGACAGTAACTGAATCATCTTTTCATCTCTTAGTGTTACAGCAAGCTGGTCTGGCGGTATGACTGTTATGTCGCGTGGACTCGAGGATAACGTGATTTCAGAAATCACTTTGTCACGGTTAACATCCACTATTTTCACGTTTCTGTTTGCTTTGTCAGCGATAGCAAGCTGGTCGCACGATAGAAAAGCCAGCCCAGTGGCATAACAAGACTTTTTGTCACCATCAGCTTTGATGTTTATATGGCATACAGGCTTTCTAAGCAATGACTCGAATTTATTGCAAGGGCCTAACTTGATATCCTCAACTCTTATCGTACCAAATATATTTTCTTTTGTAACTGTTGTTTTCAGGTCCAATGTCTCGTCGTATTTGCATTCTTGCACACGGCGCGATGTAGCCATTTCATAAGTCTTTGCCTGATACTCTATAATTCGTTCTCTTGCCTGTTTTATTTCACAGAAAAGTAAATCATATTTCTTATCTGTCTTTAACTGGCTTGTTAACGATTCTGTCTTTTCTATTTCCACCGCAATGGACTGATACTTTTCTTTCAATGATTCCATTTGACTTGTATTTTCCTGTTTGAAGGTCATTGCTTTCTGTTCAAGGTCAGACTGTATTTCATCAAGAATATCTGTTACTTCTTTTCTTCGTTTCTTTATCTCTGCGATTACATGGTTATACTGCGCTTCAATGTTTGCAATATCCGCTTCCAGTTTGCTAATGTTTACTCCACATGTTTCATTCAAGTCATCTATACATTTCTCGTAGTTCGCATATTCCTCCTCTTTTAAAAATTTCTCCGACACGTCCGCAATTTCGTCAATTTCACACAATTTATGTGATACAGTCATGCAAGTAAGACATCCAAGTTTTCTATGTGCGCGGCAATATAATGTTATTTTCTCACCTTGATGTCTTGGACAGTTTGCTAATTCCTCATTTGCGGTAACATTAGTCGGCAACATTGTGCTTCTAGATAATATATTCCTTGCTTTTTGGTCTTTTTATAAATAGTTATTCATTCAATATCAACACCATTCGCGTTTATTTCCGTTGAATCGCAAGAGCAACAAGCCTTACAATTTCCCGCAACACTATCTCACCTCGTTCAATTAAAAAAAAAATATATATATAATATTAAAATTCTCAATTATGTCCATAGAGATTGACAGATTTACACAATTCGATCCGATCATCTATTTGCTGCTGCTGTTCCCCCTGTCTTCCATCATGTTTATTCTGAATACAATTAGTCAAATTATTTTATTTTGTTATGTCCTCTAGCAGGTAGGAACGTGTAGACAGTAATCTTTAGTTTGAACTCACTTTAAGTAGTTACTTTAGATATCGTTTCTCACGTGATGCAGATAGAAGATAAAGATAATAATATAAAGTCGTGTAATAAAACATCGTTTAATATAATGATTTACTTTACACGTCCTGTGTTTCCATTTTATACTCACTTCAGAATCCATGGCGTAATTTAGGGCTTCTTCATGGGTTACTTTGCTCAGTAGTGTAATATAATAAGAAATTATATGTCAGTAGATGTTTGTTCTGCACTTAAATGAATTTCATATTGCTTTCAGATCCATTATACAAAATCTAGTGAAACCTGTTTTATCCGAACATGCTTTGACCAGAAAAAGCTTCGGATTTGAGGGTTCGAGTGCGGAAGATTGTCTGTTCGATCCCCGGCTGCGTCATACCAAAGACGTAATAAATGGTTCATGTATTAGTAGCTTCCTCGCTGGGCAGTTAGCATTAACCCGGTGTCAGTATAATGTGACTGGGTGGGGTATCATGTCACGTGTCTACGGTGTGATATTCCAGTGAGGCAGCACTATAAAATTGGGTATTTTGCTCACTGTTAAAAGTAAACACTGTCGTTTATATGACTGAATTTTTTTTGCAAAAGCGTACACGAACACACATACACCGCACGCACGCATTCACACACAAATATATATCTACCCATAAAACTTTCTGTTCAAACAAACTACTTGCGTCGTTCACCCGTGTACTGATTGCATACTTCTACGAAGCAAACATCTGACATGACTTGTAATTACTAGTAATGGGGGCCTTTTGTTTGTCGGAATAATTTTATAGGGCAATAATAAATAAAATTGTAAACATACTAAGGTGTCAAAAACTGAACACGGATAACACCAGAAACATTGATTATCATCTTACACGGAAAAGTAATTTGATATAAAATCTCAAAAAGTGTGTTCGTGTTTTGGCGTAGAAGGGTTAAGGATTGCAAAGGTATTTTTACAATAGAGAATAAGTTAGAATATCGGGACCCAATAATTCGTCTGGTTTAGAGAAGTTGGGTTACGATTTGGGAGGTTCCACTATGATTTTGTATGCAACAAGAACCATCATTTAGGTTCTGTTCTGTTTTCACACTACATATAAGGCCTAAAATGTTTGTTTCCGGTATCCCGACCTACACTAAATTATTGGCCCAACCCTAAATGTTTTTAAGACCTTGGAGATTTTTTTTTTCAATTTTTTAACGAAAAGTTGC
Organism: Mercenaria mercenaria; assembly: GCF_021730395.1. Lineage (NCBI taxonomy): Eukaryota > Metazoa > Mollusca > Bivalvia > Venerida > Veneridae > Mercenaria > Mercenaria mercenaria. Next base: position 33,340,995 of record NC_069379.1, read on the forward strand.
AGAACTGCAATTTTTATGCGTTAAACATGGCCAGTGATGCTAGAAATAAAGTTTTCGAAGTTTTCCAAGTTTTATTCAATATGTTCTCAATTGTTTTTAGGCCTAACAAAAAAACAAAACAAAATAAAACATGCTTGTACATTTACGATTAATTGGCCGATATGAAAACATTATCTTGACAGTTTATGTCTTGGTATCTAATTCACCAACAAATATTCTTTAGAATGACAAGGACCAAAATTCATTATCCATTACTTGTAAAGTCCCAAATATGTTTTCTTTTGTAACTGTTGTGAAATCAAATTTCATGTCCTTGATGGTATTTCGTCCGTTTCACGCTCTATATGCGACAGGTAAGGCAGTGGTTCCAATTCTTTTCATACATAGATCGTCCCAGAACCACATGAGGCATCAGCATCATAAACATATACATCATAAACATATACATCGTTATATAGTACATTCGACTTTTTTACAAAGTACATTCATATTTCAATCTTAAAACACATACGAGGGGCGATCAATATGTAATGTTACTCCTTATGTAGTTCCGTAACCGGTAGTTATATTTAGATGTGGTTTTCGGCACATTGTAGAGAAATTTATTGGAAACACAATTCTATATAAATTATAAAAACTGACAGGTTCAAAGTAAAAATATAATCATTTAAGTGAGGTGTACTCAGGTATACTGGACAATAATTATAATTTAGGTTTGTCCTGGGTATCTAGAGTCTCAGAAAAATATAATAACTTGTAAAATCACAATATTCTATCATTTTTCTACGAGGTACAGCAATTTCTGATGAGTTTGCGTTTGTTTTAAACTATTTATTCCGTTTTTAATTTTACAACACAAGTAAAAACTCTAAACTCGAGGTTAATTCCATCTGGAATGGGTGTTGAGAGCGATTAATCTAAGTTGTAAGAACTAGTTTCACAATCGAGAATTGAGATACTAGTATCAACTTAAAATACAAGAAGGTTTTAAACGATGATTATCGCGCCTGACAAAATTGCAGAGGCTTATTGTACTCATCTTATCATTTTTCGAGTAAAAATATACACACTCAATTTTAAACTGCTATAAACTTTTTTATTTTAGTTTTCATATGTTTTTGTTAAGATCATGATTTGTTTTCTCTGTTTAAACTAAAAATTGAACAATAGTTCTAGTTGTTGGATAGTAGAATCAAGGAATTGCGTATTACAATCTCAATATTTTGGCGATAAAATTGTCCAGTATACCCGAGTACACCTCACTCAAATGAATATAATTTTACTTTGAATCTACCGATTTTTATAATTTATATAACATTGTGATTCCATTAAATTGCTCTATAATGTGCCGAAAACCGCATCTAATACGGAATTACATACAGAATAACATTACATATTGAACGCCTCTTGTAATGTGCAAGTGAAATATTTACAGTGAAGGTACGTAGTTATAATATCGGTTATTTGTTATTTGATGTAAAGTAGCTGTATTCGGCGATCATAGATAGAAGGATAGATAAGCTGATTGATATCCGGTTATATCGATTCTCTGTCACTTATAATATTGGTTGTAGAAAATTGTTCATAATTCAATCCATAAAGGAGCATGCTTAGCTGTTTTTGTAAACATGTCTGGCTATAAGTCTCGTAAAAGACAATTATTTTCAAATACCAGAAATGTGTCAAAAAAGAAATAAAACCTTTCTAAAGAAACTATAACATTTATAATAACATTACAATAAATTTCTTCCATGGGAAATGTGGCATCTTAATAATTTAAAGAAGCATTATCGTTGTTTAAGTAATTGGGAATCCAGTGAAACAGTGTTTTACATGCAACTTAAGAAAACATTTAAAAAAACCCATAGAAAAACAACCTCCCCCCCCCCCCAAAAAAAAAAAAAAACGAAAACAAATATAATACAATACCACTAGGCGTATAAATGAATATGTTAGAGTGTTTACCTTTATTTGAATACTAATGGATGTATGAAGTTATCTCACTAGGGAGCGCGCATATCTACAGATCACGGGGTTGTAAGTTCAATCTCCGGCCGAGGCGTATGTTCTCCGTGGCGACTGACAGAAGACATTGTGCCTGATTCATTTCTCCTCCATCTCAGATTCATATGAGAAAGTTGGCAGTTTCTTGCGGAGAAACTGATAAGTACTGGTACAAAATCCAGGAAAACTGGTTAAGTTAACTGCCCACCGTTACTGTTAACCGAAATACTGTTGAGAATTCGCCAAAACCAAAAACAAAGCGAAACAAATGTATTAACTTCCATCTTCCTTTGTATTAAATGAAATTAAAGGAAATGGACTTGGCCATTGTGAGATAGACATATTATGTTACGAATTAGAAGATCAAGTTTGTATGAATATAAATACATGACGTTTGTCAGACACTTCAGCACCACCAGTACCATAGCTTACAACGAGCATGTTCCTAGCAGGACAAATTGCTAGCGTTATTGGCCCTCGGTTACCATCTGTCTGATTCAAAATGACTCTTACGTTCGATAGGTCAACTTCGAACTGATACACGGGCTTTGGTTACCTTGGAACAGGCATAAACTGTACCGCCTCCGCTTACGGCAATTCCCATAAAATGTTGGTTTTCCCCGAAAACCGCTGTAACTTTGTTAAAATCCGATAGCCGATATAGCGACATCTTTGTCAGATCTGTCAAATACATTTGTTAACCATCAGGTGAAAGTCCTATACATTTTGGCTCCGCCATAAAGAACTTTCCTTCATCATTTTGATATATTAAACGTAATACTTCGCCTTTTATGGTCATCAGTTGAATTTTGGAATCGGTAAAAGTATCAAACGTAACTATTAAAGTTCCGTTTTCAAACTTAATACCACGACAATGTCCGTCTGTTTTGATTTCATCAGAATTTAAAAGGCCTGAACTTGTTGACAATAGCTGGGTAAACTTTTCATCTCTCAGGGTTACGGCCAGTTTGCCGGGTGGTATGACTGTGATGTCAGTCGAGGATAACGCGAATTCAGAAATCATTTTGTCATATGTAATATCTACGATTTTCACGTTTTTGTCTTTTTGTCAGCAACAGCCAACTGATCGGATGACATAAAAGTCAGTCCTGTTGGGTAGTCTTCTTATTAAATTTACCTTTGATATTGATATGACACACTGGTTGTGTGTAACTTTTTCTGGTGCATTACAGGGACCCAGTACTATATCTCTAATATGTACCGTGCCGAACCTGCTTTCTTTAGTAAGAAAAGAGTTTAGTTCTGAGCTGTAATGAACTTTGCATTCTTGTTTGCAATTTTTTTAGATAATTCATATGTCTATGACTGATACTCCGAAACCTTAGCAAAAGCTTGCTTAACTTCACAAAAGAGTAAGTTGTACTTTTGATCTTTTCTTATCTTTTTTGTTTTGGCTTCCTTCTGTGTCTACAATGTTCTTTACAACTGATTCATAAGCTTTCTTCAACATTTCCATTGTTTCAATGTTCTTCTTTCTGTATGCTGCCACTTCCTTTTTCTCAAATTTTATCAAGTTCTTCCATGATTTCCTTTCTAGTATTCTCAACAGAAGAAATAACATTTGTATATGCTATAAATTTTATTCAACGAGTTTAATAAATTAAACCGTGGAAAGTCACAAATGCAAGATTCTTTTCATCACATGTTAGCTTTTCCTGCCGAAACATAAAAAAATCTACTTTCTTTACCATTATAAAAAAGTCAATCCGACCAACGACTTCTTTACTATAAACGACGTCGACGTCAAAGCTTTATCATACTAGTGTATTAGCATTTTTATGTAATGGCTTTATTTCACTGCCGCGACGTCAAACGTGATAAACGGTATATAAGCTAGATAGTTTTGTTTAAAGGCCAAATAACTAATCCTACTATCGAAAGTTGGTATGAGTATTAAAGCAGCATGCCTCCAGATTTGGCTAAAATAATCTTTCTTTCAAATTGAGGTTTTGGTCATATTATGAACATTAGAATATAAACTTTTATTTCTAAAATTTTTTAAAAATTCCAAATAAAGAAAAAAAAAAAAGATGACCGCGTCGGGAATCGAAGCCCGGACCGCCGCGGCAATATTATTAAAGGGCATTTTCACGTGGTCGTAGCTGAAGAAGTGAATAATGCCTTCAAAATATAGATATTTATAATCGAGACAGTTTACCTGGAGTAAAAGCGTGACAAACGCTTTTAGATTTTCATCGTAAAAAGTAGTAAAAACAGCAAATTATCATGTGTTTCCGAAACATAAAGTTTGTCAGTAATTAAGTTTTAAAGCCTTCTTAAGAAATATAGCATTTATTTCAAGATATCTAAAACATATTTTTTTTGTTGTCGGACGAACTGGAGGCATTCCGCTTTAAAAGTTCACCCATAAGGATTGATGGACCTTTTCCTGTAAATCTTTGTCTTCGGATAAGTTTATAAAACAATTCCATTGGCTAAAGCTTAGAAAGGAACCAAGAAAATGTTTGAAGACTCGTTTGATTGTCCACTAGCACCCCAGCAATCAAACCCAGCTTTCATTATTTTGCTTTGTTGCTTTCTAAGCTTTCAGTGACGCCATGATCCCAAAATGGCCGGAAAACATAAC